>NC_044053.1:7070208-7095885 GCF_902167405.1 Gadus morhua
ACGACACTTCAGCTGGCAAACCAAGAGCTGCAGCTCTGCCGACCCCCACCTGCATCACCACACCCCCCCCTTCACGAAGCTAACAGAGAGTCTCCAGCCGTCCCATGTCTGCAACCGTACACGGATCAGCATGTTTTAAACGGAGCGCAGCCTCTAAATCAACACTGCGTGTCCAGTAGTCTTCCTCTGAATGGCCTTCCTCCGAATGGACAATGTCTGAGCCACGGACACCACAGCAGTTCGCCGACTGCTGACGGACACGTGAAAAGAGCAACGGTTCCTCTTCCACTTGCCGGTTCTGTTCCACTTCATTTGTCACCCTCCTCCCCGACACAACGGCAGCCTCAGTGGACACTTCCAGCCCGTGATGGGGGTAAGTTGTTGACGGACTGACCAATACTTAATACTGTACAATGCTCTGATACACCGATGTACAATTGTGGATGAATGAATATGCAATGCGTGATCATTATTTTCTAAACCTTAATAATTTCCCCAGTTCCAAATTGTACATTATATTACTCATGGGAAGTTGAAAGGATCATCTACTCCACCGTAGTGTGGGAACACATTGTGTTTAGTTTAATGCTTTGCGCTCTCCCTCCCTCCCTCCCTCCCTCCCTCCCTCCCTCCCTCCCTCCCCAGGGCCCATCTATGAAGCGGCCCCCCGGGAGCCCCTACACCCAGGATCCCAGGGCCTTGATGGGAGCGATGCAGCCCAGGTCAGCCTCAGCCTGGGCCTCTGTCCTCTACCCGCTATGCTAGGGAACGTCACGAATAACTGAGGAGTAGACTGACCATCAGCCATGTTGGATGAATGAGGGAGTCATCGTAGAGAAGGGTTTGATCTGGTTTGTGTTTTTACTTTCTCCTCCAGTCCCCCAGTTCTGAGTCCCGCTACGGCCTGGACCCCAAGATCCTTCCAAGTGCTGTGAGTCCGTCTGTTGGTGATAGAGAAAGGGAGATATACATCTAAAGTCGGATTTGTGAGACTCTCATCCATCCATCTCTCTCTATCTATCTCTATTCTTCTCTCACTCAGGTGCGGGTGATGGCAGAAGACCGTGCAGAGTGGGAAGGGAAGGTCTATAGGTCTGGGCCCGATTCGTCCCTCCCTCCCCTGGCCACCACTCGTTGTAACATAGAGGACGGAGGTAGAGACACACAGATAGACGCAGACAGGGTCCTGGGCTCATTAAATATCCCACTCTTTTTCGATGCGGTTTTGCACTTTTATTTACTCTCCTATGCATTGTTCGTGTTGCTCTAAGGCTGCTGCAGGCTGACCTCCATGGCCCCCCTGTCTCTTGTCTCTGTCTGTTTTCAAACTCCAGGCAGCGCAAGTCCCTGCGCCATCCGCTGCACCACCTACCGGGTTCCCTGCGAGGCCCAGGCCGCCCAGCTCAGCCGCCTGCCCCTGGGAGCTCTGCTCTCACCCATGGCCCCCCTGGGTCCCGGAGAGGTCAGTGCTGGCCACACGTTGTAGACTTTAACAGATGGCCAATGGTGTCCCATGGTTATGTATTTATTTTATATTGTGAACTTTTAGAAGTGTCAACTCCTGGTGGAATTATGTCTCTGCGTGTTGGAATTTAAATATCACCTTTTGAGCAAACAACTCAATGTAAGGCTGATCCGAGGCGTTTGTGTATTCATTAATAGTCCTAGATGAAACGGCCAACATAGGCAGATGGGTTTGGCTGTTGTTTAATCTCATCGTCATAGGAGTGAGGGCGCATCCTATTGGCTTTGTGAGTTGCGTGTTGGACTCTCCATTTTCTCTCTGCGAGACACTGTATGAATTGGCTTAATGTGTGTGTGTGTGTGTGTGTGTGTGTCGTGGCCCGGCCCACCAGGGAGCCCTGCCCCTCTGCAGTGAACAGGAGTGTCTGCAGGGCTGCGGGGGGTGTGGGGCCTCCATGTGTCCTGCTATGAGCTGGCAGGACTGTGGTCAACGGTTCTACTGCCCGTTCTGTGGGAAATTCAACGATGGTAAGCGCACCCTCTGCACCCTTCGCATAGTAGTCTCATTGGTTACAATGACCATTTGCCATACACAATAGGGTGGATTAAGAATTCAAGAGTTAAAGAGAGATTAAGAAATCCTCCATCGCTCGTTTCTAAAATGTAGCACCTGAAGCATTTGACGTGTTTGATCAATTGTGCGTACTTGTACGTAGCTCGCAATTTCTGGGTTGTATCTTCATGGTCGATGGCGCCTATTGTAGGTGGCTTTGGATGAAATCGTCAGCTAAAAACATTGAATGTAATATCATGAATAATCACAGTTAGTTGCTTTGGATACAATAATACCAATAAAATAAATGAATCAAGAGTAGTAAAATGCATAAAATCATACAAACATACCGGGATTGTTTCATAACAGACCAGTGGACACGTCTAGTCTCCCTCTTAGCGGGCTGTTCTTCTATCCACCTCTGTTCCTCTTGGCCTCCCAGTGGACACGTCTAGTCTCCCTCTTAGCGGGCTGTTCTTCTATCCACCTCTGTTCCTCTTGGCCTCCCAGTGGACACGTCTAGTCTCCCTCTTAGCGGGCTGTTCTTCTATCCACCTCTCTTCCTCTTGGCCTCTCAGTGCCCTGGCAGCACTACCAGCACACTGCAGGAGTGGAAGGCGTCCGTGTGGACCGCGACCAGAGGCCGGAGCTCCGCATGGGGTCCTATGAGATACTCCACCCCAACAAGGTCCACTTTTATCTCCCGTTAAGGGTGTGTGTGTGTGTGTGTGTGTGTGTGTGTGTGTGTGTGTGTGTGTGTGTACTATTGTGTGTGTGTGTTCATAATGTGTGTATGCCTCTGTTAATTTCAGTAGGTTTGGTTATACTGTGCACATACACCTAAGATATATTTTGTGTTGGTGCCTGTTTGCCCATAAGTGTTGGTGTGGTTGCGTGTCAACGCAACCACATATATCAACTCTGTGCTTTGTTTCCTCCAGGAGGAGGCAGCTGTTCTCCTGCTGGCTCTGGACGTTTCCCCCCCAGCGCTCAGAGGTGGACACCTGGACTATGTAACACAACAGATACGCACCGTGCTCCACTCTCTACACAGGTAACGTATGCCCTCTCTCTCCATCGCTCACTCACACACCAGGGCTTTAGCGCCCTCATGTGCCCTCATGCCCTCATGACAACATTGACATCAACTCTTTGAGGTGTTATTATCTTTTTATGGATAGAAAAAAATGTATGCAGTTTATTAATCCCTGAAGGGTTAGGATTAGGTCGCAAAATAAAGTATTGTTAAAACAAACAAACCAAAAATATACACAATGTCTATATACACACAATAAGAAAAGTATAAATATAGAAACTTTTATTATTTGATATGGCCTTCAGCAAAGTATTACCTTTTAAAGAAGAATATAGAGTGAGGGTTGTTGATAGTCATCAAACAACATCTAGTCCATTCTAATACAGGTAGCAAATGCAGTTCAAATGTGGGATTATTGCTGGTCAGAAATACATTCAGCGACAATTCATCTTCACCAATGAACCGGATTCACTCAGAATCTCTTGGGGACACTTGTCATCGGCCCCTACTGACGTGTGACTGTGTATCGTGAGACAAGGGCACTTTTGGTGTTCGAGGGGTTTCAGAGTTCGCAGGGGAATGAAAACCTTTTGTGACTCCTAGCAGTCCTCATTGTTGTTGTTGTATTTCAGGGAGCATGGCACCAGTGAAACCCCCCCAGCAGACCTCAGGGTGGGCCTGATGACCTACGACAGCAGGATCCACCTGTACGACCTCAGCCCCGCTTTGTCCCGCCCACACATGCTGGTTGTCACGGAGACGGACGACCTACAGCTCCCTGTGAGGGACGGGCTCCTGGTGTCGCTCAGAGACTGCATGGACAGCATTGACAGGTACCCCCCCCCCCCCCCCCCCCACACACACACACGGGGCGACGTCGGACTGAAGTCCAGTGAGCATTTCTGATCATCTTGATTTTATTCGCTTTATTTCGGTTTTTTGGGTTGAAATTTGGTTTAATTTATCCTTTCTTTTTAACAGTTTCTAAATGATCCAAGATTCAGCATAATAAATAAACACTTATTTCTCTAATACCTGAGACCTGATAGTCCTGCAGACCGCTCTCTCAGCAGCCATGGTATGGCATATTCATTCTGGGGAAGAGGACCTCGGCATATTCTGAAGAACTGGTTGTTTTCAAATAATGTTCTAAAGTATGGTGGCCCTGAGAGCTCAATGCACTACAGCTGAGTAGAACACATTCAGATAGAAAAAAAACAAGGACATTCAGACACATGTGCAGCATTTACAAAACACCACAGAGACACAACCCATTACAGAAACATTGTGCTGAAGTCCTATTCCCCAGAATTCTTTTGCATCGTATTTTCTAACTACTTGGCGTGCATTGTCAGATTATTGAAGATGTTTTCTTATTTTTTCTGCATTTGGTCTATTCGCTTGGGTTTCAGTTGCAGAGCGTCGAGCTTTCAGGGTGTCTGTACTTTACGTTTGGAAGCAGCTCAAATCATCCGTTGAGGGCTAACACTCTTAAAGCCCTTTGGCAGAAATGTTAAGATCAGTGGCCAAGAACTACATTTGTATTGATCTTGTTACGTGTGTGTGTGTGTGTGTGTGTGTGTGTGTGTGTGTGCACGTGCTGTCCACTGTCCACTAGTGTGTTGCAGCATATCCCCCTGTTCAGTTCGGATGGGGGGGAGTCCCACGGCGTTCCCGTTGAGTTGCCCATCAGAGCTGGACTCTCTATACTACAGGTCAGTGATGGTACTGCAACGGAAGGATAGGAAAAACAAGAGGCGGTGTGAAGTGGGTTCCCACCCGAGCGGCTCAGGGGGGATGTCTGAGGACAGGCGGAGGTCTTGTGGTTTGGAGGTCAGAAGGACCGCTGCTGACTGGAGCTCCGAGGGTTTGAGTCTCGTCAGGGAAGTCATAGCTGAGTGCCGTCAATCAACGTCAATCAGACGTTACCACCCCCATGACAAACACCCGACAGATGTTCACGTGCTGCGCATCCGGCGTCCACTCCGCTCGTTATCTTAGTTGCCCGATTTGCATCCCAACTGCAGTTGCTATGCCGACTGTTGCTATGCCCCTGGTAGTTTGATTGTGATGTGAAGTGATGTGGCTTGCTTTGATACCTTCTTATTAACTATTGATGTTATTGTGATCGTTAGATCAAGCCACACACAGATTGGGTAATGAGTACTGTTAGTATTCAATACTTAAAGCAGAAGCCAATACTAATTGTACAGTATATTAAATATTTATATAATTTTTAATTAATTAAATCTTTGTTTTTAGGCCATGGGTTGTCCCGGTAAACTACTACTCTTCCACACGGCTGCCCTAACGGAGGGGGAAGACACACAATTCTCAGGGTTCTTTGGTTCAAACAAACCAAAGGTAAGACTCACTCACTCACTCACTGACTCACTGACTCACTGACTCACTCACTCACTCACTCACTCACTCACTCACTCACTCACTCACTCACTCACTCACTCACTCACTCACTCACTCACTCACTCACTCACTCACTCACTCACTCACTCACCTAATTCCCCTTCTGTGTCATGTGTTGTAGTCTATCTTTCAGCCATCAGATCCTGCTGTTTCAATGGCCAGGGAATGCACCAATCAGGGCTGTGGTGTGCACCTATTCATGCTCTCCCAACAGGATGTGGGAGGGGCTTGGCCAGGAAACATCCCCTATCTAACAGGAGGAGTTCTTTATGTTTACAATAACCTGCAGGTATGATTATTATTATGAATATTAATCTAAGCAATTAAATGGTTATTGAAGTATGTTCAAGAACACAGCTAACAAAAAAGTATTACATTCTTGTATTTAAAATTCAACTCTGATGAATTATTCATTTACTAATTACTAGTCATGTTTGTCTACTAGATTAAATGTGATCTATGCATTATAGTATGGCAAATAATGGATTATTGCCTTTTCCACTTAAAAAAAACTAAAATCTAGAACTTCAATATCCAAGAGACCCACAACTCTTCTGCCCCACAGCGGACTGTATGTTTGGCTACGTCGTAGCCTGGCTTTACCTAGGATAGGCTAGGTTGGGATGGGATTATAGTGTTAACTGGCGGTCAGTGTGGCTCAGAGGGTGAGGTGAGGTGTTGTGATGTGGGCTGCTGACCCACAGGGGGAGCTGGAGAGGCAGTGTTTCAGCACAGACCTGAGGAGCACCGTGGAGGCTCAGACAGTCTACAAGGCTCAGCTCAGGATTCATGTCAGCAAAGGTGACTGTCTGCCTGCCTTTCTATATTTGAATCTGTTCTGCCTGCACGTGTTGACAGATTATGATTTTGGTATTCTGTAAATTAATATCCTGGAATGTGACACATTAAATTAAAAACAAACATTTGGTTTGCAATGCAAAATAATCCTACATGTTATTATTTTACATATTTTAATTTGTCATTACTTTCAAACAAACTGTCAAACATGCCAGCAGTTTAGATGTTGTATATTAGGTGTATTCACACACACACACACACACACACACACACACACACACACACACACACACACCCACACCCACACCCACACACACACACACACACACTGTGTGTGTGTCTCACTGTGAATGTGCCTGAGACATAAATACAACCAGTATTGATTCCGCTGATGACTTCATGTGCTGTGTCTTCAGAGTTGCGTGTCTCTGGCTGTTACGGGCTCTTCAACCCCGGGGACAAGCCCAGCCAGGTTGCCCTGGCAACCCTTGATTGGAGGACAACACTAGCTGTAGAACTTGCATACCTGAGGGATCTGGATGAGAAGAGGGGCGTGGCTATACAGGTGGGCGCAACACAGTTAATTTTTTTCTTTTAAATATTATAATAAAACCCAATGTCTCACAGAAACACACACGCACGCATCCACACACACACGCACACACATACACACCCACACACATCTGGCTTTAATAAAAATCAATGCTAGCACATTTTGTTTTCCGCCAGTCCAATTCAACATCAACTCCTTTACCTGTACGCTTATCCAAGAATACTTACCAACACCTAATTTAATTCAGGCTTTTGCTGTATTAGGATTGACGTGTGTGTCGTCTATCCGACCCACACACTTGACCTGAGATTATAGTGGATTATTTGATCCATGCGCCCAATGCATTTTTGTTCACATAACAGAGTGAGGGCCATTCAGGGCTGACCGTGTGAACAGAATGCACGCGTGCAAATCATCCGAGCAGCGTTGGCACACGTGCACCACTTCAGGGTTCGCATTAGCCTAAATACTAGGCTAAATAGATTGCAGAGCTATTTCCAGGATGTTCTCTTCTCCAACCCCGTCTCCTAGGTAACGGCCACCTACAGCGACGCTGCGGGACAGAGACGCAGCAGGGTTCACACGCTGGTGCTGCGCTGCTCTCGCCACCTGCTGGACACGTTCCGCCACTGCCAGGCGCAGACGCTGCTGTCCTTCTACTGCAAGAAGAGTAGGCTGGCTGTACCCCGTGTTGTCCGTACTTATGAAGCGCTCCTCAAAACAGGGTCGCAAAGTGCTTCACAGGCATGGATGCAGTTGTCATACATGATGCATACATAAAAACATGAACACATGTAATTCATAAAAAGCCAAAATACAACAACGGAGGAATTGCATGTTAGGCTAATGGCTGACATATATGCAGGATGATGTGAAAAGCAGGGATTGATAATCTGGGTATATCTTCGGGATGTTTGAGAAACATTTCATCGATACAGATTGACTTAGAAACGGAGATTTCTATGACCTATGACCTACTGTTGAAAATATTATTTTTTGTTAGAACTTTAATTCATGAAGCATTTGACCCAATTGTGGTGGATAAATATTTAAATGAACATTTTGCATATCTACGATAGGAATAGGAAATAAAATCATACTTTTTTTACATTTCATACAAAAAAATATCCTTAAATAATTATTATAATTCAATGTTTTGCTCATTAGTGTCATTCCAAATCATTTCATGGACACTAACCAAAACACAATAGTGACACATAGAGGAACAGCATTGAGGTTTTATTTGATGGTTCTTTCGTTTCGTCATTGCCCAGCCTACTGTGCGGTGTTGGAGCGCCCTCTGCAGGACCTGAGGGGGGAACTGCAGGCAGAGGTCACGGCTGCCCTGTCCTGTTACCGTAGACACTGCAGCTCTGCTTGTGTCTCTACAGGACAGGTAGAGAGAGAGAGACACACACACACACACACACACACACACACACACACACACACACACACACACACACACACACACACACACACACACACACACACACACACACACACACACACTCTTCGCGGTGCAGACATGTTCCGATATCGTACATCCATTGTATTGTAAACTGGTGTTTGGCAGCTCCCATAGTTCTTTCTTAGTTTTGACGGACCCAGGTCCGTACATGTACATGAATTTGTGTTTTTGATGTGCAATGGAACTGCTAAGTAGCTTTCTCAAAACAGAGAATGATTCTAACAGAAAATTATGTTTTTTTTTTCAACAATGTCAACAATTAACCCCTTAAAGGTCCCATATTATACCACCAGGTGTGAGTGTGATTACCCGTTACCCGCCGTTTTGAAACTATGCCTCTTCTGACATCACCAGTGGGCGTGTCCACCTAGATCTGTGCTGGATAGATCCGTCTACCAGCCTACCCAGTGGACTACTGTAGCAAACGTTGCACGTCTATCCATCATACATCTAGGTGGACACGCCCACTGGTGATGTCAGAAGAGGCAGATTTTCAAAACGGCTTGTAACGGCTAATCACACTCACACCTGGTGGTATAACGTGTCACCTTTAACAAACAGGCCAAATCCGTTAACAAACTCCATTAGAAAGCCGACCAAGTATGACATTGTGTGTGTTTGTGTGTGTGTGCGTATGTGTGTGCGCGTGTGTGTGTGTGTGCACCCTCCCCCAGCTGGTGCTGCCTCCGCCACTCCGCCCGCTGCCCGTCTACATCAACAGCCTGAGGAAGAGCGAGGTGCTGCTGCCCGGCCTGCGCAGCTCGGTCCACCAGCGGCTGCAGCTGCGGTGCCAGGTCCTGCGCATGGACGCCTCCAGCACCGCCGCCCACTTCTACCCTCTGCTGCTCCCGCTGGTGAGGAGGGGCTCAGCACGGGCCGCCAGATTATGGGGGAAAAATAAAAAAAGAGTTTGAAAACATGATGAATTAAGGCCCAATCCCATTTCTACCCCTTCCCCCTTCAAAAGTAAGGGGAAGGGTAAGGGGAAGAAATGGGATTGGGCCTTAATTCATCATGTTTTCAAATCCTTTTTAATTAAGGCCCAATCCCATTTCTACCCCTTACCCCTTCCCTTTACCCCTCCCCCTTGTTTTGAAGGGGTAGAAATGGGGGGGAAGAAATGGGATTGGGCCAATCCCATTTCTACCCCTTACCCCTTACCTCTTCCCCTTACCCCTTCCCCTTACCGCTTCAAAACAAGGGGGAGGGGTAAGGGTAAGGGGTAGAAATGGGATTGGGCCTATCCAGCATTTCTCTCCGCAATAAACACTTTGTAACTGAGAACTTTGAAATGTCCCCAAAAAATGCTCGAAAACAATGTACAAATCGAAAATAATGTACAAATATGTATCCCGCTCTTCTTTTTTATGAATGAGATAAATATCCATAAAAATAATAATAATAAAAAAAATCGTTTCAACTCGATTAAACTAGTTTGGAGACGGCGTTATTGCGCAGCCCTTATTGGCTCAGCCATGGGTTCAGTCATTCAGCTGTCTGAACACCTGTAATGCCTCTTCAGCCCAGGTGTGTAGAGGACTGCAGCGACACGGCGGGCCCCCCGGACCCCGCTGACGGGCTGCGCTGCACAGCAGACAGCCTGGAGCAGGGGGGCCTCTACCTGGTCAGCGGGCCCCTGGCCCTCCTTCTCTGGGTGGGGAGCCACGTCCGCCCGGACACCCTGGTCCAGCTCTTCAACGCCAGCTGCTTCTCCTCCCTGCCCTCCGGCGAGGTGTGTGTGTGTGTGTGTGTGTGTGTGTGTGTGTGTGTGTGCGTGTGCGTGTGCGCGTGCGTGTGCGCGTGCGTGCGTGCGTGCGTGCGTGTTTAAAAATAAGGGATGCATTGATTAATTAATTAATAATAATTGGCTGATAAAACCTCTGTGATTGGGATCTCAAATTTGAACTGATGCAAAAAATGATGCTAGGCCTATTAATGGATAGCTAGTTTATTTGATTTTAGCTTGGATTATAACACAATTATAATCTATAGAACTCTGGAAGGAATTCACACTCACTGTGCGTGTGTGTGTGTGTGTGTGTGTGTGTGTTTGCGCGCACCCTCAGACAAAGATGTGTTCTCTGGACAACTCCTTATCCACCAGAGTCTGCTCTCTCATCGACACGCTCAGTTCCCAGGCTCCCTACGCCCGCAAGGTCAGTGTACTGGGGTGTGCTTATATAACGTATACAGATTTTCTTTAGTCGATGCCAGTTCTATACTTCTTCTGCTTTCAAGGCCAATACCGTGCAGCAAAAAAGTTAGCAGTATTATTTATCAAGAGTATTTGCCATGAGCAAGCATTCTCCATGAATGTAGGCTACAGCAGTAGCACTTTGGTATGCATGGTGAGACCTTGAAGGGAGATTCACTGTTTAGTTTATAGTCCCCACAAACTGTCACACACCCTCTGTACTTTCAGGCTTAACATTGATTCCAAAATACGATTTTGCGATATTGGTATGGTTTAAATGAGTTTAAAGCCCCACTCCAAAAAAGCACACTCACTCGAAAATGCTCTTCGACCGAATCGGTACAACAATGTACATTTTGGGGCGCTCCGGTGGTTGACCGGGTAGAGCGCGTACCATTAAGGCCCAATCCTTACCGCAGCGACCGGAGTTCGATTCCTGCCCTTGGCCCTTTGCTGCAGGTCTTCTCCTCTCACTCCCATACCTTCCTGCCTTACTCTACAATAAAAAGGATAAAACCTTCTAAAAATCAAAAATGAATAAAAAAACCCGTCTACATTTTAACAATTATAACTGGTTCCGGATATGGAGGGGAAGCGAGGGATGACGAACATGATGGTTTAATCATTCTGACCGGCATGGTCTTCATTGACATGTCTCTTGTCAGACCAGGCTTTGCACAGTGTCAGAATCATCACCCAGGTCACACTTCCCGTTGACATGCGCCGGCGGTCCCAATGTGTGATCACAAATCAGCACTTCCAGACAGCTACCGTAGCACGCTGTTCAAACTAAAACGGTTAGGGTTAGGCTACATTGCTTGTATGTTGAAATGTATTTAGTATTTTGCCGTCGTAGTACTCATGCTCACTCATTGTGTGTCTGTGTGTCTGTCTCTTTGTGTGTGTGTGTGTGTGTGTGCGTGTGCGCGCGCGCGCGCGTGCTGCTTAGCTGTGGCTGGTGAAGCAGGGGGACGGGTGTGAGGAGGCGCTGCAGCGCCACCTGGTGGAGGACAAGAGTCCCAACGGGGGAGCGTCCTACGCCGACTTCCTCTACCACCTTCACATCAACTCAGTCAAGCTGCTGCAGTGAAAACCCATCACACACACACACACACACACACACACACACACACACACACACACACACACACACACACACACACACACACACACACACACACACACAGGATCACGGATGGGGGACATAATCATGGACTGTTATATATGACACACACACATATGTGTGTGTGTTTATATATTTGAATTATTTAATTGAGATACTACTCAGATACACTATTTTTCACCAGGCCCACAAATTGAAGATATTGTAGCCTCGGGGAAATCACAGGGAAAAATTGAAAACAATCCAATTTATTTATTGAAGTGGTGAGCAAATGACTAAACTGTACATGTACATGAATTTGTGTTTTTGATGTATTGCGCCGAGTGTTTTACTTATTTATTTGTTTATTTGTTTATTCATTTATTTTAAGATAATTCTAAGCCGCAACTGTGACCGATGTGCTATCGCGCGTCTCGCGAAATCATGAATATGTGTTTGCAGCGCTCGTATGTGCTATCGTCATGGCAACTCTCATCCGTGAGAGAAGGAATGAGAGAGTAAGAGGGACTGTGCTCTCTGTGTGGATGGCAGGGTGTTCTTGAAACATCAGAATAACTTGGAGACTTTCTGATCTCGTTTGACTGTTTGGTGTCGCTCTGTCCAATCGCCGCAGTGTGTACAGAAAGGAGCTAATTGGATCAGTAGCCGATGTGGTGTGAGCCTTCTCTGTGAGTACTTAATTGGTCTTATAGAAGGTAGGAAACACATAGGCATGTTTTGAAGGGACAATAAGCACAACAGCAGATTCATACAAAGACTATTTGTGATCTCTAGACAATAAGTCCTCTGGGAGCCTAATTATTTCGTCCAAACGACTTGTAATAAATGGCATGGTTGGGTATTTCCTTTCAGACTGTTCATGTGATGCGCGCACACACGCACACACACACACACACGCTTATTGCTTTCATTAAATCTGTAGGCTAATTACTCCACAAAATATCTTTGGGCTATGCTACAGAATTCACATAATACAGCAGAATATAATGAAGTAGGCGTATAGACAGTGACACGTCATGAGCTGCAAAAAACGTGTTATTACATTGTGTCAAGTGCAGAATGGCCAAGTAGAGTTGCTGAAAATGAAGATGCAGAATTGGGCCACGCCCCCGCACGCTCCTACTCGTACGGGCAGAATACCATTTTGCAAAAGGGAGAACATAGTTCGAACTAATATAGTCATATTGGTTGAAATACATTTTCAATTGCCACATGTGTGTGTCTGTAGGAATGGCGCTCCAGAGTGCGCGGCAGTACATATTTTGCAGCCACAAACAACCGCTCATATTTGCCCCTATTTGGAAGTACGCACTGTACAACCGCGGGGTGTGTGTGATTATGTTGCCCACGCACGCCGTTTCGCTTTCTGTCCAACGGAGGGCAGCGGAGAGGCGCGTCTCTGGCGTTTCTCTTGAAACCACGCTACAGACAAACCGAGCGCACTGAGAAGGAATCACACAGCAACGGAGCTGATAGAAACAGCAGACGAGAGCAAGCAGGCAGGCAAGGCGCTCGGCTTCCACGTTAACGTATAATAGTATATATTAACTTTTTTTGTTGTAATTAAAAACACGCTCCACAGGCCGTCTTTGAACGGGCGGAAGCTCACAGGCGGACCGACTTTTAAGAGAAATCAGTAATCCTCGAGAGGACAGCCAGGGAGCCAGGCACCAGGCTTGACAAGGAGGAGACGGGGAAACATGGCTGTAACAACCTGTACGCGATTCACGGACGAATTCCAGCTATACGAAGAGCTGGGCAAGTAAGTATTCAGTTTCTTTATCATGTGAAACATTTTGAAGTTAAACGTTTGCGGAATCACTTATTCTCCGGGTAGTGTTGAAATCCTGTGGATCCCAAGTATAAGGTATTATGCCTAACCCTATTACAATCATTTAAGGATAAACGGAGCTCTGAAAATACGCTATTTTCTTATCTACCCGACGTGCACATACACACACACACACACTTGTGTTAGGCGTTTAGTTGGCGAAAGGCAGTCTTGTTGGAGCAGGGTACACGAGTAACGCCCCTTTTTCTACTTACAAGATTGTAAGAAAAAAGGGGCGACGTTTTCTTTAGCATTTTGACAGGTCGCTCCCAATGCAAAGCGCACGAGGCGAGGTGCTCAGGCACGGGTCGTTTCGATACGCTCCGATTAAAATGTACCCGCAGTGTGTTACATTTGTAGAGATAATGCAAATATGATGCAGTCTGCGACTATGACCAATGTCGTTATACTCAAACCTACGAACCATGGCTTTTGTAAAATGTTTTGTTATCAGGTCTTACCAGTTTAGCATATGTGAGAGAGTTTTTAAATTATTGGTTAGACAAAAATGTAAGCGCTATAAATGATTATGGAAATAGAAAAAATCGTATGCTATTACAAGTCCAATATCATGCCAGGGTGTTCTACATTATTCCAGGGAAAACTAATGATAAATAGTTGATACTCCCCATATGCAGCTGTGTTTGCTAGACTGGACAGACTACAAAAATACATATTTTTGTCTTTCGCCAGCGCCCCATATATGCCGCTTGGCCTAAGTGCTTCGGTTGGGCAGGTGATTTGAGCGCACTTTTGAACAGTCGCTCAGCCAAGACTCTCAGGCAGGTGTGGGATACGGAAGGTCGTCTTCTTTTATAGCTCTGCTCTTTCTCTATCAGTTCGTTTCACTAAGGCTATGACCTATTTTCTATATAAAGCTTGGATGCCAATTGATTTGTGATTTCGTTTTGTTTCGGATTACTGAAACGCTCTGGGTTTCCAATTTGGGGATACAAACTATTCCGTATTAAACCCATCAATTACTTGTTTAGACTCCTAGTGTGTGTCCATTCAAATGTGGATAGCAGTCAGGAAGCATTAATATAGACTTTTGGTGTTACGTTTGACGCTTTGTGGGTCAAATGCCTCAGGAAGTCTGCGTGGTCACATAGCATCCAAAACTTAACATTGAGTGACCACAGAACTTAGTGGGTGACGATGCTTAAAGCAAAAATACCTCACCTCATTTTGAAGGAATACCTGTCTATCTATCCAAACACAAATACAGAACTCAGGTACAAACATCCACCTCCATTCATGTGCTATGAACATACATTTCTATTCAGTGTGAATGAAGGTATCTTTATTTTTCTCAATATTAGATCGTGTAGCTTATCTTCTCAACCACCTCCACCCGAGTGTGAACTTTCCAGAAGCAGCTGTGGCGTGAGGTGGTGTCATTCAGGGCTGTGCACGTGTGCAAGAGCATGTCAGTTAGGTCTGTGGTATTGTTGAAGTATCCGCGGGCGAATGTTTGTGACTGCTGAGTGTGCGCAAGAAGTTCAAGTATTATTTTTCGAATCGCCTCGAGCAGCTGACACTCAATCTGTATCCTCTAAACGGTGAGTGTCCTTATGCAAGTAGCTCTAGTGTGTGTGTGTGTGTGTGTGTGTGTGTGAGTGAGTGTGTGTGTGTCTGCCCCCCCCCCCCCCCCAAAGCATTCAATCTGGGGTGAGGGAAGTGGGCGAGAGGCCATTGTAAATCACTTTAACGTCTCCAGTGAGAGAGACTCGGGGGTGGTCACTGGGCACGGCCAGGCCGCTAATGACAAGCACTTTGTTAACACATTGATCCCGAGATGCTATTCTCAGTAGGCCAACCAGTGACACTAAAGGGCTGCCACATTTGGTTCTGCTCCCATATTGATAAGGTTCGCCTCCATAGTGTGTGTGTGTGTGTGTGTGTGTGGGGGGGGGGGGGATGTGTGTGTTTGCACAGAGCCACACATGCCCTGGTTGTGTTTGGTCATCCAGGCTGTCACCTTTGACCCTGGGCTTTGTGGTCATCTATATTTTGCCCTGTGGTCTCCTTATGGCTGCAGACCAGTGGCACTAGGCCTGCCCCCAAGATCTTCAAAGCCAAGTGTTAAACGAGTGATATATAGTTGCTGGAACCGGCTTGCAATTCAAAATCACCCAACTCGCCTCTGGTCTGAGAGGAATTCGTCTTGGCAAGGTCTAATTTGATGTTGGTTAGGCGTACACCATTCCGTTGGTGTACCGTCTGTTTGCTGGGTTGTCAATGGTTGGGGAATCAAAACTGAAAAGTAGTTGGGGCAAATGTGTTCAAACACATGGCCTGGCCCAACCAAAGAAAGTGTATTTGTAACACCAGCCTATTGCCTTTTTTCATTGTCTGTTGTCAATATAACCTTTTAATAAGCCGATAGAGCAGGGGAACAATGGTTAGTAATTCTATAATAACGTTTATCGTTTTTCAGAGATATTTTTCCATCAAGATATTCACCTATCGATAAATTAATTACTGTGTGAAGATATTCCCTCAAAATGATTGAATATGAGGTTGGAAACGTCAATGAGAAAAGGTTTTTGTCCGATACGTACCATAAACTTACATTGAATGACCCCCAGTTAGACAGTTTAGAATAGTATTTCAGAAGCAAATTCAATAGAATTTATAAGCATATTGAGATGTTTGTCAATATCCCATCGTGAAGAATTCCACGTAATTATCGTACTAATAAATGTTCAATGCGGCCCAGCCTTAGGATTGATACAGATATCGGAAAGTTGTTGGAGAAATGAGAATCGATTGATGGTCTTGTCGTTAAACAACACAGTTGCATTTGGGGATCTGAGGGATTCTTTATTTCAGCTTCTGAAAATACTGTAGTTTGGGAATGGTTGTGGTGAACTACAACCACAAAGACTTGGCCTATTGGGACTGCCTCACATTCCACGAGTCTTCAGGGTTTAGAGAATGCGCTGACGGGGCGATTGAGTCTCCGTAGCTCACTCTATTAGTGTAGCAGCGTTTATCTTGTGAGTAAAGATAAACGTTGCCAATTCTTGTGCAAGGCTGGCTGAATCACTTGCAACGCAAAATGTTCTGAGCAACAAGCTGCCTTCTAGAAAAGACCCTAAACAATCATACGTCACATAGATCAGAGAATATTCTAGAAGCTAAAGGTGAAATTGTCACACTTCAAGTTGAAGCGTTGAGATCATAAGCGTCACAGGAAGACGAAGAGGGGATGGTGGCGTGACCTTGTTAAAGAAAACAATTGTTTTGACTCTTATACATGTGTGTTAATGTTTTTATTCTTCTGTGTTTCTAGGGGAGCATTTTCTGTGGTGCGCCGATGTGTCAAGCTGTGCACTGGACAGGAGTATGCTGCTAAAATCATCAACACCAAAAAGTTATCTGCGAGAGGTGAGAACAAGTGCCAATCTTTCTTTTCCACATATAGTACTTTTTTTTTAAAATTAGTCTGACAAACTTAACGTCCACATTCATTTAATTGAAGAGCATTAATTCTCTGCGAGGTTATACGTCCTAAACGGCAACCTTCCCATTCAGAAGAAGGAACATGTATCCATGAGTTAATAGGTACAATTTTGCTCGCTATATACCAGCAATAGCAACCAATATAGAGTTTTTGCAAAAAGAAAATCAGACCAATATTTATAGCAGCATGCATAAACAAAGTTAGAAATATCAATCTTCTTCCCAAATGTACGACATATTTCCTATTACGACATATTTCACCCCTTTCTGGGGCCTGGGCCTCATAAGCAACGGCAATACCAGAACTCTCTGTATCTGTAAGACTCTACAAATACCTTTATGAATGAACTATTTATTCAGCCAGCGTCAATGACTTCTTTACGGGCTGGGTTTCTCTTGTGTTCTCATGAGTAAGCATTGCTTGAGCATGCACGGGGAGAGGCCTTTTATTGATACAGGCCTTTATTCCCGGCTGCCTGTATCGGTCGATAACACGACGATATTGGCTCAGGCGGCTACCTTTCTGAACTCCTTCTGCACACATACGTGGGGCCTGCGCGACACGCACGCACGCCGCACAAATCAAAAATTAATTTATAGCACACACAGCTGTGCCCTCGGTCTCGTTGCGGTCGCCATCCGATACGAACGCTGGCGGGCCTCAGCTCCTCGCCCCGCTGGTCCAGAACAGCCCTCCCCCGCGCCGCTCCCGGCCCCACAAGGGAGACGATCCCACCTGAGCGAGAGAGAGCCGCGTGGGTTTGGTGTAACGTAATGGATGGAACGGTTGTTTCATGAGGAAGGCGAGTGGGTGCCTGCAGCTGGCTGCACATCCTCTGCCTTCATCGCACACTGCTCTTATTTTAGCATCCTGACCTTTCTGACACGGGCTTCTCTTCTGCCGTGCTCACACGGCGACCCCAGGTGACTGGCCCAGTTTGACTGGTGGGATGTTTCATGTTTAGGGTGGTGGGGGGGAAGGGTGCTTATGTTGCTGTTGCTGCTGCTTCTGCTGCTGCTGCTGTGGTTGTGGTGATGGTTTTGGTTGTTGTCGCCTGGTTGGGGTTCAGAAGGATAGATTTCTTTAGCCTCCCACACCTTGAGGCGCTGAATGACTTGAGTCACTGCAAGGGTTTGCTGGAATAATCCTTGTAAGATTGATTTTCGCTTTCGGATTGCCGAGTTTTTTATCCACCTCCTCTTTGAAGCTCTGTGATTCACCCCGGACCGGTTGTCTCTCCAATGGCACTGGGTTCGTTCATTTCCCTTCATCCACTTATAGGCCTCAGTAAGGAAATCCTCACTCTAACAGAGAGGAGGATATGAAAAGCCTGTTACTTTATTGTGACGTGTATCGATTAAGGCATGACTTGAAGGAGGCTAGATTGATGTGCTTTAAGGGAGGTGTGTGTGTGTGTGTGTGTGTGTGTGTGTGTGTGTGTGTGTGTGTGTGTGTGTGTGTGTGTGTGTGTGTGTGTGTGTGTGTGTGTGTGTGTGTGTGTGTGTGTGTGTGTGTGTGTGTGTGTGGAGGCGGGGGGGGGTTAAAAGAGGGTGCTGGGTGTTGTTAGCAGAGGCAGGATGTTGGATCGTGTGTGTCTGCGTGCGCGCGCGTGTGTGTGAGGCATCCTTGGCACTGAGCAGCTGATGGGGCATGCGTCCATGTGCCTACATGTCTAAAGCACGGGACTCTCACCGGACACCTCTTTCTGACACACACACACACACACACACCGCGCGCACACACACACACAGTCCTTGCCCCCTCAGCCAAGTTCTTGCTAGCAATCAAATGGTTCCAGCTATCCAGCACATGTCAGGTGGTACACTTGGCACACAGCCATATACCCAGATAGAAGTGGACAGTGGTCTCTGAGGGTGGGCGTGGCTGTGTATATCACTGTACGAAAATTTAGTTTATCTACTGTGTGTGTGTGTGTGTTTGTGTGTGTGAGTGAGAGAAAGACGCGAGTGTTAACTCTGCAATGCAGCTGTAGATCTTGACCTGGTTTGGTACAGCTCTGTGTCATTGGAGAGAATAGCAATAATAGGCCAAAGTCAAGTAATTGGGACAGCTGAAATAACCTGGGACACTGGATCAAGCGACATAAAATCGCCTCGTCTTTACACTAGACCTGTTCTCCTGTGCTCCTGTACTATTGTGTGATTAATGTGTATAACGGACCCTGTTGTAGCCTGATTCCTGCTGTGTGCAACTGGGTATTGTTTCTAGGATTGATGCATTAGCGACCATGTGATCTAGTGCTCTTTGTTATTACTGTCGGCACTTACTTCCAGTTATCCGAAACGAGACCATTAGGCTTGGTTAAATAAAGATTGACTGACTCTCCATGCATGGAAAATCTATCCTCTTAACTAATTGTAATGGATTGATGAGCCAAAGTGTTTCCCATTAGTTAACTCTAATCGCTAAATAACCTAGATAATTCTAATCGCTAGTAGTTACGTGGCAAACTCTCGTCCAATTATTGTTTAGGAGTCACGAGATGAGCGTGTGCCACGGCGCTTCCTCTGAAACGGGGCTGTGAGGACATCGCGGTTGTAACGGGGCTGATGCTTTGCTCCGCTTCTCTTTAGACTCATGACTCTCTTATGGTTCTCTTTATAACCTCCTCCAAACCCCACCGATGAATTTATTTCTCATGCTCTTGCTGCCTTGTCTTATCATCTAGCTCAATGGCTCTGAATGCCTGTTTGTCTGTCTGCGCCTCTCTGCATCTTTTACATCTAATCTGTTCCTGTTCACCGTAATCAGTCTCTCTCTCTCTCTCTCTCTCTCTCTCTCTCTCTCTCTCTCTCTCTCTCTCTCTCTCTCTCTCTCTCTCTCTCTCTCTCTCTCTCTCTCTCTCTCTCTCTCTCTCTCTCTCTCTCTCTCTCTCTCTCTCTCTCTCTCTCTCTCTCTCTCAGCCTCTTTCATCCCCTCAGGACCATTCTCTCTCTCTCTCTCTCTCCCTCACTCACTCTCCCTCTCACTCAGTCTCTTTCATCCCCCCAGGACCAGTCACTCTCTCTCTTTTGTTAGCTCGCTCGGCCTCTCTCATTTCTTATTTAATGCGCTTCATCCAGGAAAGAGGCAAACATGGCAGGGCAGCTCCAGACTCCTCAGCTGATAATCTTTGTGTCCTACATTTAGCCTACTGCCTGTCTGTCTGTCTGTCTGTCTGTCTGACGGTTTGTCTCTCCGTAGAGTCATTTAGAGGGCCCATTATCAATCACAGAGCAAAAACAGCGATCACGGAATGTACGGCCATATTCGGTCACCACATCTCGCCCCTTCCCGTTTATAAAAACGCACACAAACACCATCCATTTACTGGCCCGACCACACAGGCAATAACTCCCTTTGTACTGAAGGCATCCTTCATCCCTGCAACTGCTCACTAAAGAAAACTGAGCCAAATCGAACCGAGCCGCGAAGCCCGGTGGCTTATGACCGATCGATCGGCCACCTCCGCATCCATTCATCAGCCTGTGGTCCCCTAAGGCCGGCCCACGCAGACCCAGTGGACAGCTGTGCTGGCCTTAGATGCCTGCGACCGCAAAACTCAGAGACGTGCTTCTTATACATGTGCAATGTGTAAAACGGGGCTCTAGTCTCAAGCTAATTTGACCAATTTGATGCAATGTATTTTATTACTTGCCTCTTGTTCTGACATGGTTTACTTTTTAGGGCTTATCATATTGTGAGTACAATTATATTTGCATGCCATTATGTTTTTGAATAATTTTTCAAATGGCCTTACAGAAGTCAAAATGGAACTTTATTAATCCCAGGAAGGAGCTTTTACATTTGTCTACGGAGGGAATCTGAGTTGGATTGTAAAGTTGCTTTGGTTGTGTCTTCATCTTTAAACCTTTAGTCATCTCCTCCCCTCTCTTTCAGATCACCAGAAACTGGAACGGGAGGCCCGGATCTGTCGCCTGCTGAAGCACTCCAATATAGGTGCGATATCTCTCTCTCGACTCCTCTCTCCCTCTCTCTCTCGACTCCTCTCCCTCTCGATCCCTCCCTCTCTCCATCCCCCTTTCCTTCCTTATTTCTCATATCTTCAGGGGTCCAAACCACAGCTCCTTCAGAAAGATCATCTCTGGTCAGAAGAGTCAATAGCTTCACAGTGTGCAGAAGGACTTCTGTTGAAACAAATGTCTAGTATTCAGTTAACAATATTATCATTGTTAACATTCTTACATCAACCTCCCACACACCAATCCAGTTGTCCCGCACACTGAATTCTTGTTCCTGCTGTATTATATGACTAGAGAATTAAGTTCAATTAACCAGACTTCTCTCTCTGTGTCTCTCCCTTTCCCCCTCCTTCTCGTTCGCAGTTAGGCTCCATGACAGTATATCAGAGGAAGGCTTCCACTACCTCCTGTTTGACTTGTGAGTTCATTCCTGTTCTTTTTCATTGTCTTTGGAACACATTTGCATGTTTGTCACATGAGCGAATCATAAGGGATATTGCCAAGGTCATTTGAATGACTTAATTCAGAATTTAAATAGTAAAGGAAACAAAATAGTTTGAAGGTTTTAATTTACAGGCTAGCCAATCAATGTAATGATTCAACACAACTTGTTAGATTAAAACAAAATTAATAAAGTAACTAATAATGGGACTATTATTATACTCTACTATTTGACTCTACTTATTGCAAGACTTTTGAAAACATGGAACTTGAAACCAACCTACGGACTTCAATACAATATAACCACAAATCGTACACATAATATTGTTGATTGAAATGTCTGTTGCGTAACCCCCCCCCAACGCTCATATGCACCCTCACACTTCGTTGCCGTTCCCTCTTGTTTCCATGGTAACGCCATGGGGGGGGAATGGGAGGGGGCACATGAAAGTAAATAGAGTCCTTCTTCATAGCCGGATAAGGGGGGCTTTCCATGTTGCCACATGCACGCGCGAGCGAGCGTACACACACACACACACACACACACACACACACACACACACACACACACACACACACACACACACACACACACACACACACACACACACACACACACACACACACACACACACACACACACACACACACACGCTGTTTCTAATAGTATTTTTCTGGTTGTGTGTTTGTATGTTTCTGGTTGTGTGTGTCTGTGTGCTTATCTCTGGTTGTGTTTGTGTGTGTGGGTGTATTTCTGGTTTTG
The DNA here is from genome assembly GCF_902167405.1 of Gadus morhua. Taxonomy (NCBI): domain Eukaryota; kingdom Metazoa; phylum Chordata; class Actinopteri; order Gadiformes; family Gadidae; genus Gadus; species Gadus morhua. The sequence continues at coordinate 7,092,312 of NC_044053.1, forward strand.
TTTGCGTGTGTGTGTGTGTGTGTGTGTGTGTGTGTGTGTGTGTGTGTGTGTGTGTGTGTGTGTGTGTGTGTGTGTGTGTGTGTGTGTTGCAGGGTCACTGGAGGGGAGCTGTTCGAGGACATCGTAGCCAGGGAGTACTACAGTGAGGCCGACGCCAGGTAGGCCCTGAATCTCTCTGCGTGTGTCCGCTCTCGTCCTTGTTCCTGTCGGCCCCCCTTTATGTCTGTCGTCTATGGATCTGTTCATCTGTTTGTCCGATGTTCAGACCCCCTCTCCACTTTAGGGAGTGTGTTGTCCTCTACCTCTTCTCCTGTCCTTTTTGAATTTCTCTCTTTTCGTCTGAGTTCTCACCCATGTCTTCCTCTCCTCATCTGCTCTTCCTCTCCTCTGTTTTTCCACTCGGTGGCTCTTAATTGCCTCCATTGGTTTTCCCATTCACCGCATTTCCTTCATTTATTTTTGATTTGCCGTGTAAGACCACAGCATCACGCGTGTGTCCAAGGTCCTCCGGTGCCACACTGACATAGCAGAGGCCGACATGAGGAGTAGTCCCAGTGCAGTTAAGATGCAGCGTTCACTCCCATTCAAGCTGCTTTCCTCCTTCCCTTTCTCCTTTCTTCCTCTCCTCTGTTACTCATGCATTTAGCCCAAAGGAGGGAGAGCAAGCACAACATGATAGTCATTAAAACTGCACAAGAGCAAGTTTTGTGTATGTGTGTGTGTTTTTGTGTGTGCGTGCTTGTGCGTGTGTCCTTCTTTCTCCTGTCCTCATTTTCCCCCGGCATTTATCATCCACTTGTCTTTCGCAGCCCTTATGTCGAACACACACGCACGCACGCAAGCGCGTGCACACACACACACACACACACACACACACACACACACACACACACACACACACACACACACACACACACACACACACACACACACACACACACACACACACACACACACACACACACACTACCTCCCGTGTCTCTCTGCACTCCTCTCGATCCCAGTGACTCATGGACAATCAGATAAGAAAGGGGGGTTAAATAGAACATATGCTCGAGTGTGGACATGCTACTCGCACACACACATACTTATGCACAGACCCACACACAAAAATAGACTAACACACAAAAAGATCAAAATCCACCCTGAATGGACGATGTGCGTCAGCATTCGGAATTCGCAAACCTTCAGAAGATATTTCTAAATGAATCACATCTGAAACATCTCAGTTTATCTTAGTTATTATACTTTACTATATTTCGGAGGTTGTGAGGTATTGAAGTATAATAACAAGGACTCAATGGTTGTGCAACCGGCCCGGTAGCAGATCCATGATACTACGGCGACACTGGAGCCATGCTGAGGTTTAACCATAGCTGTTCCAGCCAGAGAGTCTTCCCGGGGACATAAATAACATCAGCGTTAATATAAACTACCCTGAGTTCCTCAGGGAAAAGTAAATTAATTCCCCATGGAGCCATCAGACATAAAAGGGGAAGTTATTTTTCTGCTGTGTGCCAGTAAGGCTGTAATAGACCAGATATAATGTTATAATATACTTTTTGATATGTGATGAACAGCCATGATGTTGTTGCTTTTAAAACGTTTTTATTTATGCAGGACAAAACACAAGAGATTTGACTTGATTTGACTTGAGGAAGTGGCTAAACCTACGCGCTAACTGTGTTGTTATGAGTGGATATCATACTATTTTTACGCTTTTGCACATCATCTGCACACATTATTGGTTGAAATTGCTCAGCCTGCAACCACAGACACCTAATAAATCGATTCAACAAACGGTCGGCTGGGAAGGAAGTGGATGTAAACTAAATTCGATAAGAAATGCAATGAATGCTTTTGTATTTACCCTGCTTTGTTCAATAGATGAATACTATGACTATGAATTCTATGCTGGAATGATGATGTTAACAATGAAAACGTCTTTACTATCATGTTAGGAAGTTCCATGGCTGCCTGTGTGCTTCAGGAGATACAAATGGGTTGCAAATGAAATTGCCCTTATTGTTTTTTGCTTATATACATGAAGTAGTAGTAGTCATTGAGTAGCAAATCTATCCAAAGTGACACACAAGCAATTTCTGGCTGGTTGATATTGTGCTTTGCTGTTTTGATTATACTGGGTTTAAAAATATCCAGATTTGAAGAGCATTGACGTCAAAAGGGTGATATTCTATTGTTCCGGCCCCCCTGTGGTGAAGATCTAGCCTAGTAATCACTGCCTTTTCAGCCCACTGCTGCTCTCTCCCACCTCGTACCCGAAGTACCTCCACACACACACCACACACACACACACACACACACACACACACACACACACACACACACACACACACACACACACACACACACACACACACACACACACACACATCCCCCTCTCTGGTGTCAGTCATCCAGGCCAGTTCTCAACACACCACCCTTCTTACACCCCAGGGGACCAGTAATAAGTGGGACTTAATTAGTGCTGATAATTAGTCACACACACACACACAACCACACACGCAAACACAGACAGACATGCGAGGTGCACACACACACACACACACACACACACACACACACACACACACACACACACACACACACACACCACACACACACACACACACACACACACACACACACACACACACACACACACACACACAGACACTTCCACCCTCCACAGTTCACCTTGTTCCCGGCTGTCAAAAGCTCCCACTGTGTGATGCAAAACGATTGTTTTGTTTTATTTCAAAGAATCGTACAGCATATGGGTAGCAGACAGCTTTGATCCATTTATGATACTTTTACCAGTATCATTTAGACTTTTTAAACTTAAATAACTATTTATTGAAACAAAACAATCGATTTCCACAGACAACCACACAGTGAATATGACAGAGTTGAATCTATCAGGGGTCAACCTCGATGTGGAATGAAGCCATTGTTTCCGTCACCTTCCATCCCAGCAGTCTTCTTGCAAAATCACATCCAGCTGCCCTGAGAGGAACCACATATTAAGTAATTTTCGCATTGACTTCCACAAAGAAACTGGAAAGACTGGGATTGGCGACTTAACCGGTGAGGCGTCTTACTTTGAAGATTGTACAAAACCAGTACCATTGGCCCCACTGGCCAACCAAACAACATGGGCTATTCCCTCTTGTACTTTGTCATCAAAGTTTTTGATCAAGCACTTAAATACATGAAAAGACAGCTTTATTCACGGCAGCTAACAATGCCATGAATAAAAACAACAAAAAAAAAAATAATTAAATTAAAAATAGTTCAAATGGACCATTACAAACGTAAACAAACAACATCAGCAAAACCCAACAAAAAAAATGGATATTCACATCGACACAGTAACTCCTGGATGTGATTCCGTCTTGCGAAGTGATTGCCTAAACGCCAACCTAGCATCGCTGCTGGCTAGCCACTGGCACTCACTCAGTCCGCCTCCCGTGGAATACTGGTGCGGTTTCTGCAGTCGAGGGAACATTGTGCTGTGTCTCATTCCCCATGGCCCAGACTCTCCACTTTGGTGCTATTTTAACTCTCCCTCGCT
>NC_044053.1:7095985-7110985 GCF_902167405.1 Gadus morhua
CTGTGGTCAACGGTTCTACTGCCCGTTCTGCGGGAAATTCAACGATGGTAAGCGCACCCTCTGCACCCTTCGCATAGTAGTCTCATTGGTTACAATGACCATTTGCCATACACAATAGGGTGGATTAAGAATTCAAGAGTTAAAGAGAGATTAAGAAATCCTCCATCGCTCGTTTCTAAAATGTAGCACCTGAAGCATTTGACGTGTTTGATCAATTGTGCGTACTTGTACGTAGCTCGCAATTTCTGGGTTGTATCTTCATGGTCGATGGCGCCTATTGTAGGTGGCTTTGGATGAAATCGTCAGCTAAAAACATTGAATGTAATATCATGAATAATCACAGTTAGTTGCTTTGGATACAATAATACCAATAAAATAAATGAATCAAGAGTAGTAAAATGCATAAAATCATACAAACATACCGGGATTGTTTCATAACAGACCAGTGGACACGTCTAGTCTCCCTCTTAGCGGGCTGTTCTTCTATCCACCTCTGTTCCTCTTGGCCTCCCAGTGGACACGTCTAGTCTCCCTCTTAGCGGACTGTTCGTCTATCCACCTCTGTTCCTCTTGGCCTCCCAGTGGACACGTCTAGTCTCCCTCTTAGCGGGCTGTTCATCTATCCACCTCTGTTCCTCTTGGCCTCCCAGTGCCCTGGCAGCACTACCAGCACACTGCAGGAGTGGAAGGCGTCCGTGTGGACCGCGACCAGAGGCCGGAGCTCCGCATGGGGTCCTATGAGATACTCCACCCCAACAAGGTCCACTTTTATCTCCCGTTAAGGACGTGTGTGTGTGTGTGTGTGTGTGTGTGTGTGTGTGTGTGTGTGTGTGTGCGTGTGCGTGCGTGCGTGCGTGCGCGCGCGCGCGCGCGCGCGAGTGTGTACTATTGTGTGTGTGTGTTCATAATGTGTGTATGCCTCTGTTAATTTCAGTAGGTTTGGTTATACTGTGCACATACACCTAAGATATATTTTGTGTTGGTGCCTGTTTGCCCATAAGTGTTGGTGGGTTTGCGTGTCTGTCCATATCAACTCTGTGCTTTGTTTCCTCCAGGAGGAGGCAGCTGTTCTCCTGCTGGCTCTGGACGTTTCCCCCCCAGCGCTCAGAGGTGGACACCTGGACTATGTAACACAACAGATACGCACCGTGCTCCACTCTCTACACAGGTAACGTATGCCCTCCTCTCCATCGCTCACTCACACACCAGGGCTTTAGCGCCCTCATGTGCCCTCATGCCCTCATGACACCATTGACATCAACTCTTGGAGGTGTTATCTTTTTATGGATAGAAAAAAATTAGTGCACTTTATTAATCCCTGAAGGGAAGGGTTAGGATTAGGTCGCAAAATAAAGTATTGTTAAAACAAACAAACCAAAAATATACACAATGTCTATATACACACAATAAGAAAAGTATAAATATAGAAACTTTTATTATTTGATATGGCCTCAGCAAAGAATTACCTTTTAAAGAAGAATATAGAGTGAGGGTTGTTGATAGTCATCAAACAACATCTAGTCCATTCTAATACAGGTAGCAAATGCAGTTCAAATGTGGGATTGCTGGTCAGAAATACATTCAGCGACAATTCATCTTCACCAATGAACCGGATTCACTCAGAATCTCTTGGGGACACGTGTCATCGGCCCCTACTGACGTGTGACTGTGTATCGTGAGACAAGGGCACTTTTGGTGTTCGAGGGGTTTCAGAGTTCGCAGGGGAATGAATACCTTTTCTGACTCCTAGCAGTCCTCATTGTTGTTGTTGTATTTCAGGGAGCATGGCACCACTGAAACCCCCCCAGCAGACCTCAGGGTGGGCCTGATGACCTACGACAGCAGGATCCACCTGTACGACCTCAGCCCCACTTTGTCCCGCCCACACATGCTGGTTGTCACGGAGACGGACGACCTACAGCTCCCTGTGAGGGACGGGCTCCTGGTGTCGCTCAGAGACTGCATGGACAGCATTGACAGGTACCCCCCCCCCCCCCACACACACGGGGCGACGTCGGACTGAAGTCCAGTGAGCACTTCCGATCATCTTGATTTTATTCGCTTTATTTCGTTTTTTTGGGTTGAAATTTGGTTTAATTTATCCTTTCTTTTTAACAGTTTCTAAATGATCCAAGATTCAGCATAATAAATAAACACTTATTTCTCTAATACCTGAGACCTGATAGTCCTGCAGACCACTCTCTCAGCAGCCATGGTATGGCATATTCATTCTGGGGAAGAGGACCTCGGCATATTCTGAAGAACTGGTTGTTTTCAAATAATGTTCTAAAGTATGGTGGCCCTGAGAGCTCAATGCACTACAACTGAGTAGAACACATTCAGATAGAAAAAAAACAAGGACATTCAGACACATATGCAGCATTTACAAAACACCACAGAGACACAACCCATTACAGAAACATTGTGCTGAAGTCCTATTCCCCAGAATTCTTTTGCATCGTATTTTCTAACTACTTGGCGTGCATTGTCAGATTATTGAAGATGTTTTCTTATTTTTTCTGCATTTGGTCTATTCGCTTGGGTTTAAGTTGCAGAGCGTCGAGCTTTCAGGGTGTCTGTACTTTACGTTTGGAAGCAGCTCAAATCATCCGTTGAGGGCTAACACTCTTAAAGCCCTTTGGCAGAAATGTTAAGATCAGTGGCCAAGAACTACATTTGTATCGATCTTGTTATAACGTGTGTGTGTGTGTGTGTGTGTGTGTGTGTGTGTGTGTGTGTGTGTGTGTGTGTGTGTGTGTGTGTGTGTGTGTGTGTGTTGTGTGTGTGTGTGTGTGTGTGTGTGTGTGTGTGTGTGCGCGTGCTGTCCACTGTCCACTAGTGTGTTGCAGCATATCCCCCTGTTCAGTTCGGATGGGGGGGACCCACGGCGTTCCCGTTGAGCTGCCCATCAGAGCTGGACTCTCTATACTACAGGTCAGTGGTGGTACTGCAACGGAAGGATAGGAAAAACAAGAGGCGGTGTGAAGTGGGTTCCCACCCGAGCGGCTCAGGGGGGATGTCTGAGGACAGGCGGAGGTCTTGTGGTTTGGAGGACAGAAGGACCGCTGCTGACTGGAGCTCCGAGGGTTTGAGTCTCGTCAGGGAAGTCATAGCTGAGTGCCGTCAATCAACGTCAATCAGACGTTACCACCCCCATGACAAACACCCGACAGATGTTCATGTGCTGCGCTTCCGGCGTCCACTCCGCTCGTAATCTTAGTTGTCCGATTTGCATCCCAACTGCAGTTGCTATGCCGACTGTTGCTATGCCCCTGGTAGTTTGAAAGTGATGTGGCTTGCTTTGATACCTTCTTATTAACTATTGATGTTATTGTGATCGTTTTTTTTTATTCTAATGGGTATAATTAGCCTTAGATCAAGCCACACACAGATTGGGTAATGAGAACTGTTAGTATTCAATACTTAAAGCAGAAGGCAATACTAATTGTACAGTATATTAAATATTTATATAATTTTTAATTAATTAAATTTTTTGTTTTTAGGCCATGGGTTGTCCCGGTAAACTACTACTCTTCCACACGGCTGCCCTAACGGAGGGGAAGACACACAATTCTCAGGGTTCTTTGGTTCAAACAAGCCAAAGGTAAGACTCACTCACTGACTCACTGACTCACTGACTCACTCACTCACTCACTCACTCACTCACTCACTGACTCACTCACTCACTCACTCACTCACTCACTCACTCACTCACTCACTCACTCACTCACTCACTCACTCACTCACTCACTCACTCACTCACTCACTCACCTAATTCCCCTTCTGCGTTTTGTGTTGTAGTCTATCTTTCAGCCATCAGATCCTGCTGTTTCAATGGCCAGGGAATGCACCAATCAGGGCTGTGGTGTGCACCTATTCATGCTCTCCCAACAGGATGTGGGAGGGGCTTGGCCCGGAAACATCCCCTATCTAACAGGAGGAGTTCTTTATGTTTACAATAACCTGCAGGTATGATTATTATTATGAATATTAATCTAAGCAATAAAATGGTTATTGAAGTATGTTCAAGAACACAGCTAACAAAAAAGTATTATATTCTTGTATTTAAAATTCAACTCTGATGAATTATTCATTTACTAATTACTAGTCATGTCTACTAGATTAAATGTGATCTATGCATTATAGTATGGCAAATAATGGATTATTGCCTTTTCCACTTAAAAAAAACTAAAATCTAGAACTTCAATATCCAAGAGACCCACAACTCTTCTGCCCCACAGCGGGCTGCATGTTTGGCTACGTCGTAGCCTGGCTTTACCTAGGATAGGCTAGGTTGGGATGGGATTATAGTGTTAACTGGCGGTCAGTGTGGCTCAGAGGGTGAGGTGAGGTGTTGTGATGTGGGCTGCTGACCCACAGGGGGAGCTGGAGAGGCAGTGTTTCAGCACAGACCTGAGGAGCACCATGGAGGCTCAGACAGTCTACAAGGCTCAGCTCAGGATTCATGTCAGCAAAGGTGACTGTCTGCCTGCCTTTCTATATTTGAATCTGTTCTGTCAGCACGTGTTGACAGATTATGATTTTGGTATTCTGTAAATTAATATCCTTGAATGTGACACATTAAATTAAAAACAAACATTTGGTTTGCAATGCAAAATAATCCTACATATTATTATTTTACATATTTTAATTTGTCATAATTACTTTCAAACAAACTGTCAAACATGCCAGCAGTTTAGATGTTGTATATTAGGTGTATTCACACACACACACACACACACACACACACACACACACACACACACACACACACACACACACACACACACACACACACACACACACACACCCACACACACACAACACACACACACTGTGTGTGTGTGTCTCACTGTGAATGTGCCTGAGACATAAATACAACCAGTATTGATTCCGCTGATGACATCATGTGCTGTGTCTTCAGAGTTGCGTGTCTCTGGCTGTTACGGGCTCTTCAACCCCGGGGACAAGCCCAGCCAGGTTGCCCTGGCAACCCTTGATTGGAGGACAACACTAGCTGTAGAACTTGCATACCTGAGGGATCTGGATGAGAAGAGGGGCGTGGCCATACAGGTGGGCGCAACACAGTTAATTAAAAAATATATATATTATAATAAAACCCAATGTCTCACAGAAACACACACGCACGCATCCACACACACACGCACACACATACACACCCACACACATCTGGCTTTAATATAAATCAATGCTAGCACATTTTGTTTTCCGCCAGTCCAATTCAACATCAACTCCTTTACCTGTACGCTTATCCAAGAATACTTACCAACACCTAATTTAATTCAGGCTTTTGCTGTATTAGGATTGACGTGTGTGTCGTCTATCCGACCCACACACTTGACCTGAGATTATAGTGGATTATTTGATCCATGCGCCCAATGCATTTTTGTTCACATAACAGAGTGAGGGCCATTCAGGGCTGACCGTGTGAACAGAATGCACGCGTGCAAATCATCCGAGCAGCGTTGGCACACGTGCACCACTTCAGGGTTCACATTAGCCTAAATACTAGGCTAAATAGATTGCAGAGCTATTTCCAGGATGTTCTCTTCTCCAACCCCGTCTCCTAGGTAACGGCCACCTACAGCGACGCTGCGGGACAGAGACGCAGCAGGGTTCACACGCTGGTGCTGCGCTGCTCTCGCCACCTGCTGGACACGTTCCGCCACTGCCAGGCGCAGACGCTGCTGTCCTTCTACTGCAAGAAGAGTAGGCTGGCTGTACCCCGTGTTGTCCGTACTTATGAAGCGCTCCTCAAAACAGGGTCGCAAAGTGCTTCACAGGCATGGATGCAGTTGTCATACATGATGCATACATAAAAACATGAACACATGTAATTCATAAAAGCCAAAATACAACAACGGAGGAATTGCATGTTAGGCTAATGGCTGACATATATGCAGGATGATGTGAAAAGCAGGGATTGATAATCTGGGTATATCTTCGGGATGTTTGAGAAACATTTCATCGATACAGATTGACTTAGAAACGGAGATTTCTATGACCTATGACCTACTGTTGAAAATATTATTTTTTGTTAGAACTTTAATTCATGAAGCATTTGACCCAATTGTGGTGGATAAATATTTAAATGAACATTTTGCATATCTACGATAGGAATAGGAAATAAAATCATACTTTTTTTACATTTCATACAAAAAAATATCCTTAAATAATTATTATAATTCAATGTTTTGCTCATTAGTGTCATTCCAAATCATTTCATGGACACTAACCAAAACACAATAGTGACACATAGAGGAACAGCATTGAGGTTTTATTTGATGGTTCTTTCGTTTCGTCATTGCCCAGCCTACTGTGCGGTGTTGGAGCGCCCTCTGCAGGACCTGAGGGGGGAACTGCAGGCAGAGGTCACGGCTGCCCTGGCCTGTTACCGTAGACACTGCAGCTCTGCTTGTGTCTCTACAGGACAGGTAGAGAGAGAGAGAGAGAGACACACACACACACACACACACACACACACACACACACACACACACACACACACACACACACACACACACACACACACACTGACACACAGTAGTGTGTGTGTGGTAGTAGCTTTCTCAAAAAAGTAGCTTTCTCAAAGTAGCTTTCTCAAAACAGAGAATGATTCTAACAGAAAATTATGTTTTTTTTTCAACAATGTCAACAATTAACCCCTTAAAGGTCCCATGTTATACCACCAGGTGTGAGTGTGATTACCCGTTACCCGCCGTTTTGAAACTATGCCTCTTCTGACATCACCAGTGGGCGTGTCCACCTAGATCTGTGCTGGATAGATCCGTCTACCAGCCTACCCAGTGGACTACTGTAGCAAACGTTGCACGTCTATCCATCATACATCTAGGTGGACACGCCCACTGGTGATGTCAGAAGAGGCAGATTTTCAAAACGGCTTGTAACGGCTAATCACACAGGCCAAACCGTTAACAAACTCCATTAGAAAGCCGACCAAGTATGACATTGTGTGTGTTTGTGTGTGTGTGCGTATGTGTGTGTGTGTGTGTGTGTGGGTGTGTGTGGTGTGTGTGCACCCTCCCCCAAGCTGGTGCTGCCTCCGCCACTCCGCCCGCTGCCCGTCTACATCAACAGCCTGAGGAAGAGCGAGGTGCTGCTGCCCGCCCTGCGCAGCTCGGTCCACCAGCGGCTGCAGCTGCGGTGCCAGGTCCTGCGCATGGACGCCTCCAGCACCGCCACCCACTTCTACCCTCTGCTGCTCCCGCTGGTGAGGAGGGGCTCAGCACGGGCCGCCAGATTATGGGGGAAAAATAAAAAAAGAGTTTGAAAACATGATGAATTAAGGCCCAATCCCATTTCTACCCCTTCCCCCTTCAAAACTAAGGGGAAGGGTAAGGGGAAGAAATGGGATTGGGCCTTAATTCATCACGTTTTCAAATCCTTTTTAATTAAGGCCCAATCCCATTTCTACCCCTTACCCCTTCCCTTTACCCCTCCCCCTTGTTTTGAAGGGGTAAGGGGTAGAAATGGGATTGGGCCTAAGGCCCAATCCCATTTCTTCCCCTTACCCCTTCCCCTTCCCCTTACCCCTTCCGCCTTCCCCTTACCCCTTCCCCTTACCGCTTCAAAACAAGGGGGAGGGGTAAGGGTAAGGGGTAGAAATGGGATTGGGCCTATCCAGCATTTCTCTCCGCAATTAACACTTTGTAACTGAGAACTTTGAAATGTCCCCAAAAAACACACAAATGCTCGAAAAAACAATGTACAAATCGAAAATAATGTACAAATATGTATCCCGCTCTTCTTTTTTTATGAATGAGATAAATATCCATAAAAATAATAATAATAAAAAAAATCGTTTCAACTCGATCAAACTAGTTTGGAGACGGCGTTATCGCGCAGCCCTTATTGGCTCAGCCATGGGTTCAGTCATTCAGCTGTCTGAACACCTGTAATGCCTCTTCAGCCCAGGTGTGTAGAGGACTGCAGCGACACGGCGGGCCCCCCGGACCCCGCTGACGGGCTGCGCTGCACAGCAGACAGCCTGGAGCAGGGGGGCCTCTACCTGGTCAGCGGGCCCCTGGCCCTCCTTCTCTGGGTGGGGAGCCACGTCCGCCCGGACACCCTGGTCCAGCTCTTCAACGCCAGCTGCTTCTCCTCCCTGCCCTCCGGCGAGGTGTGTGTGTGTGTGTGTGTGTGTGTGTGTGTGTGTGTGTGTGTGTGTGTGTGTGTGTGTGTGCGTGCTTAAAAATAAGGGATGCATTGATTAATTAATTAATAATAATTGGCTGATAAAACCTCTGTGATTGGGATCTCAAATTTGAACTGATGCAAAAAATGATGCTAGGCCTATTAATGGATAGCTAGTTTATTTGATTTTAGCTTGGATTATAACACAATTATAATCTATAGAACTCTGGAAGGAATTCACACTCACTGTGCGTGTGTGTGTGTGTGTGTGTGTGTTTGCGCGCACCCTCAGACAAAGATGTGTTCTCTGGACAACTCCTTATCCACCAGAGTCTGCTCTCTCATCGACACGCTCAGTTCCCAGGCTCCCTACGCCCGCAAGGTCAGTGTACTGGGGTGTGCTTATATAACGTATACAGATTTTCTTTAGTCGATGCCAGTTCTATACTTCTTCTGCTTTCAAGGCCAATACCGTGCAGCAAAAAAGTTAGCAGTATTATTTATCAAGAGTATTTGCCATGAGCAAGCATTCTCCATGAATGTAGGCTACAGCAGTAGCACTTTGGTATGCATGGTGAGACCTTGAAGGGAGATTCACTGTTTAGTTTATAGTCCCCACAAACTGTCACACACCCTCTGTACTTTCAGGCTTAACATTGATTCCAAAATACGATTTTGCGATATTGGTATGGTTTAAATGAGTTTAAAGCCCCACTCCAAAAAAGCACACTCACTCGAAAATGCTCTTCGACCGAATCGGTACAACAATGTACATTTTGGGGCGCTCCAGTGGTTGACCGGGTAGAGCGCGTACCATTAAGGCCCAATCCTTACCGCAGCGACCGGAGTTCGATTCCTGCCCTTGGCCCTTTGCTGCAGGTCTTCTCCTCTCACTCCCATACCTTCCTGCCTTACTCTACATAAAAAGGATAAAACCTTCTAAAAATCAAAAATGAATAAAAAACCCGTCTACATTTTAACAATTATAACTGGTCCGGATATGGAGGGGAAGCGAGGGATGACGAACATGATGGTTTAATCATTCTGACCGGCATGGTCTTCATTGACATGTCTCTTGTCAGACCAGGCTTTGCACAGTGTCAGAATCATCACCCAGGTCACACTTCCCGTTGACATGCGCCGGCGGTCCCAATGTGTGATCACAAATCAGCACTTCCAGACAGCTACCGTAGCACGCTGTTCAAACTAAAACGGTTAGGGTTAGGCTACATTGCTTGTATGTTAAATGTATTTAGTATTTTGCCGTCGTAGTACTCATGCTCACTCATTGTGTGTCTGTGTGTCTGTCTCTTTGTGTGTGTGTGTGTGTGTGTGCGTGTGCGCGCGCGTGCGTGCTGCTTAGCTGTGGCTGGTGAAGCAGGGGGACGGGTGTGAGGAGGCGCTGCAGCGCCACCTGGTGGAGGACAAGAGTCCCAACGGGGGAGCGTCCTACGCCGACTTCCTCTACCACCTTCACATCAACTCAGTCAAGCTGCTGCAGTGAAAACCCATCACACACACACACACACACACACACACACACACACACACACACACACACACACACACACACACACACACAGGATCACGGATGGGGGACATAATCATGGACTGTTATATATGACACACACACATATGTGTGTGTGTTTATATATTTGAATTATTTAATTGAGATACTACTCAGATACACTATTTTTCACCAGGCCCACAAATTGAAGATATTGTAGCCTCGGGGAAATCACAGGGAAAATTGAAAACAATCCAATTTATTTATTGAAGTGGTGAGCAAATGACTAAACTGTACATGTACATGAATTTGTGTTTTTGATGTATTGCGCCGAGTGTTTTACTTATTTATTTGTTTATTTGTTTATTCATTTATTTTAAGATAATTCTAAGCCGCAACTGTGACCGATGTGCTATCGCGCGTCTCGCGAAATCATGAATATGTGTTTGCAGCGCTCGTATGTGCTATCGTCATGGCAACTCTCATCCGTGAGAGAAGGAATTAGAGAGTAAGAGGGACTGTGCTCTCTGTGTGGATGGCAGGGTGTTCTTGAAACATCAGAATAACTTGGAGACTTTCTGATCTCGTTTGACTGTTTGGTGTCGCTCTGTCCAATCGCCGCAGTGTGTACAGAAAGGAGCTAATTGGATCAGTAGCCGATGTGGTGTGAGCCTTCTCTGTGAGTACTTAATTGGTCTTATAGAAGGTAGGAAACACATAGGCATGTTTTGAAGGGACAATAAGCACAACAGCAGATTCATACAAAGACTATTTGTGATCTCTAGACAATAAGTCCTCTGGGAGCCTAATTATTTCGTCCAAACGACTTGTAATAAATGGCATGGTTGGGTATTTCCTTTCAGACTGTTCATGTGATGCGCGCACACACGCACACACACACACACACGCTTATTGCTTTCATTAAATCTGTAGGCTAATTACTCCACAAAATATCTTTGGGCTATGCTACAGAATTCACATAATACAGCAGAATATAATGAAGTAGGCGTATAGACAGTGACACGTCATGAGCTGCAAAAAACGTGTTATTACATTGTGTCAAGTGCAGAATGGCCAAGTAGAGTTGCTGAAAATGAAGATGCAGAATTGGGCCACGCCCCCGCACGCTCCTACTCGTACGGGCAGAATACCATTTTGCAAAAGGGAGAACATAGTTCGAACTAATATAGTCATATTGGTTGAAATACATTTTCAATTGCCACATGTGTGTGTCTGTAGGAATGGCGCTCCAGAGTGCGCGGCAGTACATATTTTGCAGCCACAAACAACCGCTCATATTTGCCCCTATTTGGAAGTACGCACTGTACAACCGCGGGGTGGTGTGATTATGTTGCCCACGCACGCCGTTTCGCTTTCTGTCCAACGGAGGGCAGCGGAGAGGCGCGTCTCTGGCGTTTCTCTTGAAACCACGCTACAGACAAACCGAGCGCACTGAGAAGGAATCACACAGCAACGGAGCTGATAGAAACAGCAGACGAGAGCAAGCAGGCAGGCAAGGCGCTCGGCTTCCACGTTAACGTATAATAGTATATATTAACTTTTTTTGTTGTAATTAAAAACACGCTCCACAGGCCGTCTTTGAACGGGCGGAAGCTCACAGGCGGACCGACTTTTAAGAGAAATCAGTAATCCTCGAGAGGACAGCCAGGGAGCCAGGCACCAGGCTTGACAAGGAGGAGACGGGGAAACATGGCTGTAACAACCTGTACGCGATTCACGGACGAATTCCAGCTATACGAAGAGCTGGGCAAGTAAGTATTCAGTTTCTTTATCATGTGAAACATTTTGAAGTTAAACGTTTGCGGAATCACTTATTCTCCGGGTAGTGTTGAAATCCTGTGGATCCCAAGTATAAGGTATTATGCCTAACCCTATTACAATCATTTAAGGATAAACGGAGCTCTGAAAATACGCTATTTTCTTATCTACCCGACGTGCACATACACACACACACACTTGTGTTAGGCGTTTAGTTGGCGAAAGGCAGTCTTGTTGGAGCAGGGTACACGAGTAACGCCCCTTTTTCTACTTACAAGATTGTAAGAAAAAAGGGGCGACGTTTTCTTTAGCATTTTGACAGGTCGCTCCCAATGCAAAGCGCACGAGGCGAGGTGCTCAGGCACGGGTCGTTTCGATACGCTCCGATTAAAATGTACCCGCAGTGTGTTACATTTGTAGAGATAATGCAAATATGATGCAGTCTGCGACTATGACCAATGTCGTTATACTCAAACCTACGAACCATGGCTTTTGTAAAATGTTTTGTTATCAGGTCTTACCAGTTTAGCATATGTGAGAGAGTTTTTAAATTATTGGTTAGACAAAAATGTAAGCGCTATAAATGATTATGGAAATAGAAAAAATCGTATGCTATTACAAGTCCAATATCATGCCAGGGTGTTCTACATTATTCCAGGGAAAACTAATGATAAATAGTTGATACTCCCCATATGCAGCTGTGTTTGCTAGACTGGACAGACTACAAAAATACATATTTTTGTCTTTCGCCAGCGCCCCATATATGCCGCTTGGCCTAAGTGCTTCGGTTGGGCAGGTGATTTGAGCGCACTTTTGAACAGTCGCTCAGCCAAGACTCTCAGGCAGGTGTGGGATACGGAAGGTCGTCTTCTTTTATAGCTCTGCTCTTTCTCTATCAGTTCGTTTCACTAAGGCTATGACCTATTTTCTATATAAAGCTTGGATGCCAATTGATTTGTGATTTCGTTTTGTTTCGGATTACTGAAACGCTCTGGGTTTCCAATTTGGGGATACAAACTATTCCGTATTAAACCCATCAATTACTTGTTTAGACTCCTAGTGTGTGTCCATTCAAATGTGGATAGCAGTCAGGAAGCATTAATATAGACTTTTGGTGTTACGTTTGACGCTTTGTGGGTCAAATGCCTCAGGAAGTCTGCGTGGTCACATAGCATCCAAAACTTAACATTGAGTGACCACAGAACTTAGTGGGTGACGATGCTTAAAGCAAAAATACCTCACCTCATTTTGAAGGAATACCTGTCTATCTATCCAAACACAAATACAGAACTCAGGTACAAACATCCACCTCCATTCATGTGCTATGAACATACATTTCTATTCAGTGTGAATGAAGGTATCTTTATTTTTCTCAATATTAGATCGTGTAGCTTATCTTCTCAACCACCTCCACCCGAGTGTGAACTTTCCAGAAGCAGCTGTGGCGTGAGGTGGTGTCATTCAGGGCTGTGCACGTGTGCAAGAGCATGTCAGTTAGGTCTGTGGTATTGTTGAAGTATCCGCGGGCGAATGTTTGTGACTGCTGAGTGTGCGCAAGAAGTTCAAGTATTATTTTTCGAATCGCCTCGAGCAGCTGACACTCAATCTGTATCCTCTAAACGGTGAGTGTCCTTATGCAAGTAGCTCTAGTGTGTGTGTGTGTGTGTGTGTGTGTGTGTGAGTGTGTGTGTGTCTGCCCCCCCCCCCCCCCCCCAAAGCATTCAATCTGGGGTGAGGGAAGTGGGCGAGAGGCCATTGTAAATCACTTTAACGTCTCCAGTGAGAGAGACTCGGGGGTGGTCACTGGGCACGGCCAGGCCGCTAATGACAAGCACTTTGTTAACACATTGATCCCGAGATGCTATTCTCAGTAGGCCAACCAGTGACACTAAAGGGCTGCCACATTTGGTTCTGCTCCCATATTGATAAGGTTCGCCTCCATAGTGTGTGTGTGTGTGTGTGTGTGGGGGGGGGGGGGATGTGTGTGTTTGCACAGAGCCACACATGCCCTGGTTGTGTTTGGTCATCCAGGCTGTCACCTTTGACCCTGGGCTTTGTGGTCATCTATATTTTGCCCTGTGGTCTCCTTATGGCTGCAGACCAGTGGCAACTAGGCCTGCCCCCAAGATCTTCAAAGCCAAGTGTTAAACAGAGTGATATATAGTTTGCTGGAACCGGCTTGCAATTCAAAATCACCCAACTCGCCTCTGGTCTGAGAGGAATTCGTCTTGGCAAGGTCTAATTGATGTTGGTTAGGCGTACACCATTCCGTTGGTGTACCGTCTGTTTGCTGGGTTGTCAATGGTTGGGGAATCAAAACTGAAAAGTAGTTGGGGCAAATGTGTTCAAACACATGGCCCTGGCCCAACCAAAGAAGTGTATTTGTAACACCAGCCTATTGCCTTTTTTCATTGTCTGTTGTCAATATAACCTTTTAATAAGCCGATAGAGCAGGGGAACAATGGTTAGTAATTCTATAATAACGTTTATCGTTTTTCAGAGATATTTTTCCATCAAGATATTCACCTATCGATAAATTAATTACTGTGTGAAGATATTCCCTCAAAATGATTGAATATGAGGTTGGAAACGTCAATGAGAAAAGGTTTTTGTCCGATACGTACCATAAACTTACATTGAATGACCCCCAGTTAGACAGTTTAGAATAGTATTTCAGAAGCAAATTCAATAGAATTTATAAGCATATTGAGATGTTTGTCAATATCCCATCGTGAAGAATTCCACGTAATTATCGTACTAATAAATGTTCAATGCGGCCCAGCCTTAGGATTGATACAGATATCGGAAAGTTGTTGGAGAAATGAGAATCGATTGATGGTCTTGTCGGTTAAACAACACAGTTGCTTTGGGGATCTGAGGGATTCTTTATTTCAGCTTCTGAAAATACTGTAGTTTGGGAATGGTTGTGGTGAACTACAACCACAAAGACTTGGCCTATTGGGACTGCCTCACATTCCACGAGTCTTCAGGGTTTAGAGAATGCGCTGACGGGGGCGATTGAGTCTCCGTAGCTCACTCTATTAGTGTAGCAGCGTTTATCTTGTGAGTAAAGATAAACGTTGCCAATTCTTGTGCAAGGCTGGCTGAATCACTTGCAACGCAAAATGTTCTGAGGCAACAAGGCTGCCTTCTAGAAAAGACCCTAAACAATCATACGTCACATAGATCAGAGAATATTCTAGAAGCTAAAGGTGAAATTGTCACACTTCAAGTTGAAGCGTTGAGGATCATAAGCGTCACAGGAAGACGAAGAGGGGATGGTGGGCGTGACCTTGTTAAGAAAACAATTGTTTTGACTCTTATACATGTGTGTTAATGTTTTATTCTTCTGTGTTTCTAGGGGAGCATTTTCTGTGGTGCGCCGATGTGTCAAGCTGTGCACTGGACAGGAGTATGCTGCTAAAATCATCAACACCAAAAAGTTATCTGCGAGAGGTGAGAACAAGTGCCAATCTTTCTTTTCCACATATAGTACTTTTTTTTAAATTAGTCTGACAAAACTTAACGTCCACATTCAT
>NC_044053.1:7115985-7143485 GCF_902167405.1 Gadus morhua
CACACACACACACACACACACACACACACACACCAGCACACACACACACACACACACACACACACACACACAACGCTGTTTCTAATAGTATTTTTCTGGTTGTGTGTTTGTATGTTTCTGGTTGTGTGTGTCTGTGTGCTTATCTCTGGTTGTGTTTGTGTGTGTGGGTGTATTTCTGGTTTTGTTTGCGTGTGTGTGTGTGTGTGTGTGTGTGTGTGTGTGTGTGTGTGTGTGTGTGTGTGTGTGTGTGTGTGTGTGTGTGTGTGTGTGTTGCAGGGTCACTGGAGGGGAGCTGTTCGAGGACATCGTAGCCAGGGAGTACTACAGTGAGGCCGACGCCAGGTAGGCCCTGAATCTCTCTGCGTGTGTCCGCTCTCGTCCTTGTTCCTGTCGGCCCCCCTTTATGTCTGTCGTCTATGGATCTGTTCATGCTGTTTGTCCGATGTTCAGACCCCCTCTCCACTTTAGGGAGTGTGTTGTCCTCTACCTCTTCTCCTGTCCTTTTTGAATTTCTCTCTTTTCGTCTGAGTTCTCACCCATGTCTTCCTCTCCTCATCTGCTCTTCCTCTCCTCTGTTTTTCCACTCGGTGGCTCTTAATTGCCTCCATTGGTTTTCCCATTCACCGCATTTCCTTCATTTATTTTTGATTTGCCGTGTAAGACCACAGCATCACGCGTGTGTCCAAGGTCCTCCGGTGCCACACTGACATAGCAGAGGCCGACATGAGGAGTAGTCCCAGTGCAGTTAAGATGCAGCGTTCACTCCCATTCAAGCTGCTTTCCTCCTTCCCTTTCTCCTTTCTTCCTCTCCTCTGTTACTCATGCATTTAGCCCAAAGGAGGGAGAGCAAGCACAACATGATAGTCATTAAAACTGCACAAGAGCAAGTTTTGTGTATGTGTGTGTGTTTTTGTGTGTGCGTGCTTGTGCGTGTGTCCTTCTTTCTCCTGTCCTCATTTTCCCCCGGCATTTATCATCCACTTGTCTTTCGCAGCCCTTATGTCGAACACACACGCACGCACGCAAGCGCGTGCACACGACACACACACACACACACACACACACACACACACACACACACACACACACACACACACACACACACACACACACACACACACACACACACACACACACACACACACACACACTACCTCCCGTGTCTCTCTGCACTCCTCTCGATCCCAGTGACTCATGGACAATCAGATAAGAAAGGGGGGTTAAATAGAACATATGCTCGAGTGTGGACATGCTACTCGCACACACACATACTTATGCACAGACCCACACACAAAAATAGACTAACACACAAAAAGATCAAAATCCACCCTGAATGGACGATGTGCGTCAGCATTCGGAATTCGCAAACCTTCAGAAGATATTTCTAAATGAATCACATCTGAAACATCTCAGTTTATCTTAGTTATTATACTTTACTATATTTCGGAGGTTGTGAGGTATTGAAGTATAATAACAAGGACTCAATGGTTGTGCAACCGGCCCGGTAGCAGATCCATGATACTACGGCGACACTGGAGCCATGCTGAGGTTTAACCATAGCTGTTCCAGCCAGAGAGTCTTCCCGGGGACATAAATAACATCAGCGTTAATATAAACTACCCTGAGTTCCTCAGGGAAAAGTAAAATTAAATTCCCCATGGAGCCATCAGACATAAAAGGGGAAGTTATTTTTCTGCTGTGTGCCAGTAAGGCTGTAATAGACCAGATATAATGTTATAATATACTTTTTGATATGTGATGAACAGCCATGATGTTGTTGCTTTTAAAACGTTTTTATTTATGCAGGACAAAACACAAGAGATTTGACTTGATTTGACTTGAGGAAGTGGCTAAAACCTACGCGCTAACTGTGTTGTTATGAGTGGATATCATACTATTTTTACGCTTTTGCACATCATCTGCACACATTATTGGTTGAAATTGCTCAGCCTGCAACCACAGACACCTAATAAATCGATTCAACAAACGGTCGGCTGGGAAGGAAGTGGATGTAAACTAAATTCGATAAGAAATGCAATGAATGCTTTTGTATTTACCCTGCTTTGTTCAATAGATGAATACTATGACTATGAATTCTATGCTGGAATGATGATGTTAACAATGAAAACGTCTTTACTATCATGTTAGGAAGTTCCATGGCTGCCTGTGTGCTTCAGGAGATACAAATGGGTTGCAAATGAAATTGCCCTTATTGTTTTTTGCTTATATACATGAAGTAGTAGTAGTCATTGAGTAGCAAATCTATCCAAAGTGACACACAAGCAATTTCTGGCTGGTTGATATTGTGCTTTGCTGTTTTGATTATACTGGGTTTAAAAATATCCAGATTTGAAGAGCATTGACGTCAAAAGGGTGATATTCTATTGTTCCGGCCCCCCTGTGGTGAAGATCTAGCCTAGTAATCACTGCCTTTTCAGCCCACTGCTGCTCTCTCCCACCTCGTACCCGAAGTACCTCCACACACACACACACACACACACACACACACACACACACACACACACACACACACACACACACACACACACACACACACACACACACACACACACACACACATCCCCCTCTCTGGTGTCAGTCATCCAGGCCAGTTCTCAACACACCACCCTTCTTACACCCCAGGGGACCAGTAATAAGTGGGACTTTAATTAGTGCTGATAATTAGTCACACACACACACACAACCACACACGCAAACACAGACAGACATGCGAGTGCACACACACACACACACACACACACACACACACACACACACACACACACACACACACACACACACACACACACACACACACACACACACACACACACACACACACACACCACACACACACAGACACTTCCACCCTCCACAGTTCACCTTGTTCCCGGCTGTCAAAAGCTCCCACTGTGTGATGCAAAACGATTGTTTTGTTTTATTTCAAAGAATCGTACAGCATATGGGTAGCAGACAGCTTTGATCCATTTATGATACTTTTACCAGTATCATTTAGACTTTTTAAACTTAAATAACTATTTATTGAAACAAAACAATCGATTTCCACAGACAACCACACAGTGAATATGACAGAGTTGAATCTATCAGGGGTCAACCTCGATGTGGAATGAAGCCATTGTTTCCGTCACCTTCCATCCCAGCAGTCTTCTTGCAAAATCACATCCAGCTGCCCTGAGAGGAACCACATATTAAGTAATTTTCGCATTGACTTCCACAAAAGAAACTGGAAAGACTGGGATTGGCGACTTAACCGGTGAGGCGTCTTACTTTGAAGATTGTACAAAACCAGTACCATTGGCCCCACTGGCCAACCAAACAACATGGGCTATTCCCTCTTGTACTTTGTCATCAAAGTTTTTGATCAAGCACTTAAATACATGAAAAGACAGCTTTATTCACGGCAGCTAACAATGCCATGAATAAAAACAACAAAAAAAAAATAATTAAATTAAAAATAGTTCAAATGGACCATTACAAACGTAAACAAACAACATCAGCAAAACCCAACAAAAAAAATGGATATTCACATCGACACAGTAACTCCTGGATGTGATTCCGTCTTGCGAAGTGATTGCCTAAACGCCAACCTAGCATCGCTGCTGGCTAGCCACTGGCACTCACTCAGTCCGCCTCCCGTGGAATACTGGTGCGGTTTCTGCAGTCGAGGGAACATTGTGCTGTGTCTCATTCCCCCTGGCCCAGACTCTCACTTTGGTGCTATTTTAACTCTCCCTCGCTCGCCACGCAATGTTAGCACTTGCTCTCCTCATCATCATTCTCCATCCATCCATCTATCTGTGTGTGTGTTGAGTGTGTAGTCATATAGTACATCTTCACACAACTACTACATCCAGTGGTTGCACCCTGCATTTCTGTCTGTTTGTGTGTGTGTGTGTGTGTGTGTGGGAAAGAGCGTTACGAAGGGTTTATAATGAGAGAAGAGAGAGAAAGTCATCCCTCTCTCTGTCCTCCTACTCAGTAGACACTATGTGGGTGTGAACCTGGCAGGCTTCCTGTACTCCTGCTATTAGTCACATACCATGAACATAACACACACACACACACACACACACACACACACACACACACACACACACACACACACACACACACACACACGGATACACACACACACGGATACACACACGGATACACACGCGGATACACATCAATGTGCACACTAAAAGGAAGATCAAGATGGTCTTGCCCACGTGACTGACTGAGCTACTGCACTCACAGCCAGGCGCATCCACGACTTGGCCTGCTTCATTCTGCATTCTTTTGCACCTGAATGATGGACAAAAACGGTTTTCATCAACACGTTGCTCCCATAGGATCCAACCTCCTCCCCACAGCTGTCACCTCAATCCTTTCTTTCTTGACCTCCTTTTTTTTCTTTTCTTTGCCTCTAGAAACCTTTTGGGTCTTCATTTTCTGTTCCCCCTCCTCCAACTCCTCCTCCTCCTCCTCCTCCCCCTCCTCTCCTCTCTCCTTTCCTGTCCTGTCCTCTTCTGTCTCCCAGTTGGTGTGATTATGTCTCACAGGCAGCTCTGCCGGGGATCGCTTGTGTTTCTCATTCTGTTTAAAAAGTGTTTTTTGTCTCCTCTACCTGCACTCTCCTCCTCCCCACCACCAACACCACCCACCACCATCACAACCCCTTTCCCTGCCTCCGTCTCTCGCTCTCTGTCTCTATCTTTCTCTCCTTCCCCCCTCTTATCCCTGGTGACGCGCCGCCCCACCACCTTCGCCGCGTTTCCTCCCTCATTTTGTCTCTGTCTTCAACCTGCCATCTTGTGTGCTCCTCCCACGGCCCACTCTGCACCGAGTTCACCCACCCGTGCCCTGTGTGTCTCTCTCTCCCTCTCTCTCTGTCCTTCACCTCCCCCCCCCCCCCCCCCCCCTCACCCCCATCCATCTTCCAACCCCCCCCCCCCCCCCCCCCTCTCTGTTTTGTCTTCACAGTCACTGTCTCCATCAGATTCTAGACAGTGTTCATCACATTCATCAACATGACATAGTGCACAGGGACCTGAAGGTTAGTATCTGGAAAGAAGCAGTCCCCACGCCCTCTTCTCTTCTACTCTGGCCTCACCTGCCCCCCCCCCCCCCACCCCCCCCTGCCCCTTATACCTCGCCTGCTCCCCCTCCTGCTCTCCATCTCTGTCTCCTTCCTTCCTCCTTTCCTTCCTGCCTAACCTCTTTTCTACATACTTTGTCATGGGTGTCTGGTTTGCTTGTCTAGTCTTGTCTGCTCGTCCCTCGTTGTGCTCGGATGTCCTGTGTTCAAACCAACCGTCTCAGATTCCCGTCCAGCTTACCCCAAAACCTTAACCCCTCCCCTCCCCTCCCCTCCCCTCCCCTCCCCTCCCCTCCCCTCCATCAGCCTCCTTCACATACCCCTCCCCTCCCCTGGTTGACTTTCGAACTCCTCCGACACAAACACCGGTTAACTTGCAACAAAACTTAAAACGGCAAACACCAGCCAACACACACACACACACACACACACACACACACACACACACACACACACACACACACACACACACACACACACACACACACACACACACACACACACACACACACACACACACACACACACACACAGTTGTAAAGATACACAATCCCCTCCTTCCTGTCTGCCTGTGACCAACTGATAATAGGCTATTGATTGCTTGTCTCTAAACCGTATATTATTTGAAACGTTGCCTGGACACTTTTTCGATCCAAAAACAAAAGGAATAAGGCCGACTAGCTGCGGGGAAGAAATATGAAACCTGAATCATCCTAACTGCTGCTATTAGTTTGCCTCTAAACATTTGACACTTCTTTTTGCCAGTAGAATAATTATCAGCCGGTGTGTTGATCAACATCATTATCAACTTTCAGTGGTATTGTATTAATTGATGAAATTTAGACATAATCCTGTCATACAGTTTTGTAGTATCAACTAATTACGATGAAGATATATACATTTATTTATATATATGTTTATTGATATTTATCACCTACAAGCTGTGTAAATGAGATTAGGGGAATTAGTTGCACTATATGGGTGAGGGTTAATCTGAAACCCAATTGGCAGTGGTCTTCAATGTTATCATTAATCACAAACCAGTTCAACCTGTGTGTCCTCGTTCGGATTGATGGGAAGCATCAGCCGTGATCGGCACGATAACGATTGCCTCACCTAGCACAGTCCGGCTTTATGAGGTCTGTTGTATCTCAACCGGTAGCATAACATTAACACGTCCAGGGTCGGGTTCAATTCCACCAAACGGCATCGATTTAAATGTCCACGAACAGGCATCGATAACCATGACTCACATAAAACATACAGATCCTTGGATGAGATGTATAATCTGAAAATAAGGTTGAAGATTGCTCCAGTTCACATTCACAGACACCTACACAGAATCACTCCCCGTAGCCTGGAGAACGTTTGTGTGTGAAAATATGGCACATGCAGCTCACTCCCACGCACTCTTTTCAACGGCTGCAAATGTTTAGTCCTTCAGTGCGTGCCGCACACAAATACTCACACGGGTTTGTAACTTATCCTTGATCGCTGCCGTGCGTGTGTGTGTGTGCGTAGTAGATACCGCTATGACCTTCTCAGTACTTATCTATCAGAAGACCTTAATGACGGAGACCCCGGATTCTAATTTACAGGGGTGAACTTCAAAACCATGCCGATTCATCTCTCTCTTGCTCTCTCTCTCTGTCTGACTGACTCTGTCTGTGTCTCTCTCTCTCTAGATTCTCTCTCTGTCTCTCTCTCTATCTCGATTTTTCTTACTCTTGTCTGTATTTTTCTCTCTCTTGCCACAACTCACAACTTCCTGCTGATCAAATCACTGTTCAATTAGAAGACAGTGGAATAACATGTAGCATTAGCAGAACGGTATGTTCCGTTTTTTGTCCTCAGTGTTTAGTCGGCCATTTCGTTATGTAACTAGTGTTATAAAGAGTGGACACACAGCAGACACAAAGGTACACACATACACTTTCACGCGGTTTGTCGTCAAGCTCACACAATACTGCGCCACTGCTGAAGTGTATTTACTGCTCATCACAAGCGACCATAGCTGGATGATCTATGGTTTTATGTACAGTGTGTGCATAGCACAACATATAGGCTTAACATTATATATATATCACAGATGTTTGTCAGACGGAGCATAGCACCAGCACATCACAACACATATCCCCTAATTCATAGTCCCTCCTCTTCAAACGTCACTATTTATAAACCCAAGACTTTTCCCGCACCCTCTTCCCCTCTCCTCTCTCCCCCCCCCTCACCCGTCGTTAGCAGCCGGCCAGGGAATCACTGCCCCGTTCATCCCCTTAGTCCACCTCATGGCAGGCCGGGTCAGGCCCTCACCAGCGCAGCCTACAATAGACAGAGTGTAGAAGACTTCAGAGTCCTGCGTACACCTGTTGGCTAGGGAGAACAGTAAACCCCCATGGCTTATGCTGCCGCTAACGTGGCAGCAAGACCTGTATGAGAGTTTGCCCCCCCCCCCCCATCAGGTTAAGACCCCGGACCTAGCTGCCCTTACCTTGTCCAAGCATGTCCCCGAAAGAAACCGAAGAAAGCTGGTTGTCTTTAAGATATAATAATCCTAATGAATCACATTCATGTTGCGCATTTGTCGATTCGAAGTGTGAGACCTCGTCAAAACCTGCCACCGTTTGCCCGTTTAAACCTCGTCTGACCACCGACACACACGCACACGCACGCACACGCACACTCACAACACAGAGCCCGATCGACCCCCAACCCCGCTCCACCCTCTCCCCCCCCCCCCCTCCCTCCCTCCCCAGCCTCCATTAAGCCCCCTGACCCTTGACCCTTGCACGGGATTGTAGCTGCTGCTCAGACTAACATGCGCCCCCCCCCGGTGTTTGCATGCAGCCATTGCATCCAGCAGATCCTGGAGGCGGTGCTTCACTGCCATCAAATGGGTGTGGTACACCGGGACCTGAAGGTGAGTGACAGCTGTCAATGTGCTCTCCTTTTAAAAAAAAAGGGCCCTTGGCTGTTTCTTGGTGTAGTATGTGCTTGTGTGTGTGTGTGTGTGTGTGTGTTCTTTTTTGTGTGTGCGCATTTGTGAGCAACTGTCAGATTTTGGGAAAGGGCGTCTCAGTGGCAGTGCTAGGGTCGGTCACTGACCAGAACATTCAATTTGATTCAACCTCCACCCGCCCATAGAAGAGTTCTTGATGACTTATCTGCAGGAAATGTGTCTCCAGAATTGCCTTTGAACGGCAGATGAACTCTGTCACTCTTGCAGCCTCTCAACCCCTAACCTCTGGGTTCCAGACCAGGCCTTCTTGCGTTGATAAGTACAGGGGTTAGACTTACACTTACTCTTCATCTTCAGTAATGGTGGAGGATTGAGAGGTAGACTCTGTCAGCGAATGCCAAAAATACAGTAGATTAGAGGAATGTATTTTAAAGCCAGCCTTTAGCAAACCTGGTCCGAAACCTTCTTCGATTCAAATTGTTGTGTCCAACACAGAAAACACAATGTGTGTGTGTGTGTGTGTGTTTGTGCATGCTCTGTGTGTTGCACATTGTGTTGCATGACGCTGATTTAATCAGACTGCCTTATGCAAATGTCAGCACAGACATCCCAGCCGAGGCGCGTTGTGTTGATCAGGACTGTTGTGGCTGCGTCTTTATTTAGCGGACACGCCTATCGTGTTACACGCTCCCGGGAGGGCTTTTCGTGCAATAGGTCAGAGTGCGATGACCGAGGACAGTCCCCGCGTGACACATCCTTCCAATTAGGAATTAGGTCATTGCAGATGAAATCAGCACGCAGAAGAATTTCAAAATCGGCATGCGAGCGACAGATAAACATAGATCTGCCGTTGACCTTATCGACATGTTAGAGAATTCTGAACGAATTCTGAAAGTATCTAAGGTTGACTCGGAGACGGGTGCTGATTACACGCTGCCACCTTCCGCCTAAACCGAAGTGCCCTTTTCCTGGAGGCCGGCGTCTCCTCCACCTCTCCCTGTGAAGAAATCCGAGTAGAAGGGGGAATGCTACAGCAGCTCCCGCTGTCCTGTCCTCCCATGACAGTCAGAGAGAGAGAGAGAGAGAGAGAGAGAGAGAGAGAGAGAGAGAGAGAGAGAGAGAGAGAGAGAGAGAGAGAGAGAGAGAGAGAGAGAGAGAGAGAGAGAGAGAGAGAGAGAGAGAGAGAGAGAGAGAGAGAGAGAGAGAGAGAGGGAAGGATCCTCACAGAGAGAGCGGGTGAAAGAGAGACTGGATGTGAGCGAGATAAAGATGAAGCTTGGATCCATTCCATCTGATACTCTCCACAACTCCTCTCCAGTATGGCTAAATCCCCCCCATCTCAGCCCTCTTTCCCCCTTGATCAAAACACGGGGAGAAGGCATGATTGTGCGTGTAAACCGCAACAAAATTGAAGACACGCAGGCGGGAAAGAGCTTCTCGCTTTAACGCCCCTGCTGTCTCTACGTGCAAGCCCAGGTCGCCTTTGTTTGCACACTGCCTTCCCATACCTCTTCAACGAGAGCTCAGCTTGCGCTTCATCATAATTCTCTATCCACTGCCGTTTTGGACAGATTACTTAGGCGCTGTTGGCAGGTCTGTCCAGTCGCAGCGGGTAATGCACAAAGCGCAGCCGAACCGCCTGCGCCAGGAGGGTGATGACACGCAGGGCGCATAGTGCCTTGTGATTACCCAGTGAGCTCCATGTCTTCGTCTCTCTCGCTCTCTCTCTCTCTCTGTGCCACATCACTCGCTCCATTGCTTCTGCTTCAGCCCGCTGTTGACCCCCCCCCCCCCCCCCCCCTCTGCCGTGCCGAGCATTTCTGCATCTCTCAAACACTGCCCGACTGCTCCCGCTACCCCAGAGTGGGAGGACGGTGGTGAGTCTGTTGGCGCCTGCCGGAGATTTTGTGGAAGCGATAGGATGGTATAGGCAGAGGGTCACACAGAGGGCTAGCTAGAGGGTGAAGTCAAAATCGTCTGTCTATCAAATGCACAGTGTTACTCAGGGTTATTTAGAACAACGATATTCTGAGGCCATGGCCGTAACAATTAGTAGGAATAGAAAAATAAGGGTCCTCAGCGTACTTGAAAAGGGCAGGAGTAGCAATTGCATCCTCCTGTTGGTGTGCAGGTGTGTCGTTAGCACCCAGCAGCACTATCTCAGCGATGGTTATGCTCTGGGGGAATTCAAGAGTGAAACAGTGACGGTGAAACAGAGAGGAATATAGAGACGGCTTTAGTCAGCGAGGGTAGCAGATGTCATTATAGAGCTCAGCTCCCCAGCTGCTTGAGGAGAACGAGGTTGGCCGCCTTATCTGAGCGACGGAGACGTGGCCTGTGAAGCGAAACCCTTCACGGGAGAACCGCTCGATCAATGGCAGTTGTCACTCTTTGTTAAGACATGGGTTTCTCGATACTTGACTAAGCCTGGCTGTCGACATGAATGCATGTGGCAGCTAAGGTGTTCCAAAGCACTTCTAAATAAGCACCCTCTCGATCGCACACTGTGTGACCTTTTTGTCCAAACCAGCGGCAAAGGGGTACGACACAGACGCACTTCCGTTTCGAACAATATCAATCGCATCGCATCGATCAGGCTGTGAGTCCATGGAAGCTTCTCCTTACCTAGGCTGGTGGTCGACTGTGTACAGTGTGTCTGCTTTCTAACCCCCCCCCCCCCCCCCCCCCCCCGTGTCGCGTTGGAGAGACCTCACCGCCTGCTCTCTCTCTACCTCCGTCCACAGCCAGAGAACCTGCTCCTCGCAAGCAAATGCAAGAACGCGGCGGTGAAGCTGGCCGACTTCGGCCTGGCCATCGAGGTGCAGGGGGAGCAGCAGGCCTGGTTCGGTACGTATCCACGTCGCTCGGGGACGGATCAGAACGTCGTTTGACCGGTCGCCGGCGCAGGAGTATCGTTTAGGTCGACTCCCGACAAATGCCACATCAATTGCCCCCACTAGCACTGAGAAGCTTCTCTATCTCCTGTCGGCGCGTTTATAAAACTGTAGTAGATCAAATGAGCATGGGCACAAATATGTATGCGTTTCTATTTGAATGCTGCGTTTATCTGTGTGTGTGTGTGTGTGTGTGTGTGTGTGTGTGTGTGTGTGTGTGTGTGTGTGTGTGTGTGTGTGTGTGTGTGTGTGTGTGTGTGTGTGTGTGTGTGTGTGTTGTGTGGGGGGGGTGTTGATGGGGTGCTGATAACACATGTTTGCTAATCGCTACATCATGTGTTGTTGCCGTAGGGTTTGCAGGGACACCGGGGTATCTGTCTCCTGAAGTACTGAGGAAGGAGGCATACGGCAAGCCGGTGGACATCTGGGCCTGCGGTGAGCCTCGCACCAGGGGAAGGCTCGCGTTTGCTCTGCGGCCATAAGCCAGGAACTAACGCATCACATATGTTTCCTTGGCTCAACCATTAGAAAAGCTTTTTTTGCTTTTTTGTTTTGTGTGTGTTTGTGTGGTTGATTGTGCGTGTGATTTCATGCGTCTTTGTGTGTGTGTGTGTGTGTGTGTGTGTGTGTGTGTGTGTGTGTGTCTCCATGTCTCTGTCTTAGGGGTGATCCTGTACATCCTGCTGGTGGGTTATCCTCCTTTCTGGGACGAGGACCAGCACAAGCTGTACCAGCAGATCAAGGCTGGCGCCTACGATGTGAGCTCCCCCCTCTCCTCCCTCCCCCCTCTCCTCCCTCCCCCCTCTCCTCCCTCCCCCCTCAGCTCCCTCCCTCCCTCCTCCCTCCCTTCTCTCTTCCGTCCCCGCTCTCCTCCCTCTCCTCTCTCTCCTCCCTCTCCTCTCTCCTCCCTCTCCCCTCTCCTCTCTCTCCTCCCTCTCCTCTCTCCTCTCTCTCCTCCCTCTCCTCTCTCCTCTCTCTCCTCCCTCTCCTCTCTCCTCTCTCTCCTCCCTCTCCTCTCTCCTCCCTCTCCCCTCTCCTCTCTCTCCTCCCTCTCCTCTCTCTCCTCTCTCCTCCTCTCTCCTCCCTCTCCTCTCTCTCCTCCCTCTCCTCTCTCCTGTCTCTCTCCTCCCCTCCCTTTCCTCCCACCCCTCTCTCCTCCCTCTCCTCTCTCCCTCTCCTATCTTCTCCCTCGCCTCCCTTCCCCCTTCTTTTCATGCATTTTATCCTTCTCCCCTTTTCCATATTTACATCTTTGAGGCTAAGAAATGACGGCGAATAACTTATCGTCGCACCTCCCCTAATTCTCATTTACCTCCCTCCTCACCCACTTTCCGTCCCCAAACACATTTCCCTCTTCCACACTTTTCCCCTTTCTTTCCATCTACTCTTACCCTACTTGGAAATGGCAGATTTTCGATCCGTTGATGTATGCACTCTTCCTTCTCCATCTGTCCTTGCAAAGTCTAGCCCCCCTCAAGCCTTTCTCCTCTCCTTTCCTTCTCTCCTTTTATGTCCTTGCTTCCTCATCTGGCTTTGTTCCTGTCCTCCTCTCATCCATCCCTCCACGCCTCTCCTTGGGCTTAGTCCCGCAACACAATACTCTCCTGTTCCCTCTCTTTAACTATGTGTCTCTTTGCTCTCTCCCTTCCCTCTTCTTCTCCCTTTTGCCCTCATTCCTATTCCGTACGTGTAGCTCATGTAACTTCTTAGCCTCATTTTGAGTCCAATAGGCCTTGAACCTAACTTATAGACATGGTGGTGTGGACTGGGCGAGCCGGCGTGGTCTCAGAAATGACCCAATCACGGATCTCGAGCACGATAAATAAATAAATTCTGCTTTAGTCAGCTAGCGGCCATCTTGTTTGAACTGTACCTCAATAGAGGAACAATTTATACCTCCCAGATCAATGAATAACGTAGCGATAGAGATGGAGATATGGTCACCATTCAGATGTAGATGATACCGTGGTTGATGATAAGACACTGATCATCTGAAAGGAGATCTTGCTCAGCTTAATACCTGTTGCATCATTACAACTCAAAACATGTGGGCGTTCCTATGTATGAAGTAAAGCTTGTCTGACTGTCGGTCTGTCTGTCTGTCTGTCTGTCTGTCTGACTCTCGCTCTGTCTGCCTCTGTAGTTCCCGTCTCCTGAGTGGGACACGGTGACCCCCGAAGCCAAGAACCTGATCAACCAGATGCTGACCATCAACCCAGCCAAGAGGATCACCGCGCAGGAGGCCCTCAAACACCCATGGGTCTGCGTAAGTACCCCGCCAAACCCCACCCGACGGCTGGGTGAACAGACAGATAGACAGCTGGGGGAACAGACTGACAAACAGACATATCGCTGTGTGAACAGACGGAGAGACATATAGATGGGCAGACAGACAGACGGACAGACAGACAGACAGACATATAGCTGTGTAAACAGACAGACAGACGTATAGATGGGTAAACAGACATACAGACGGACAGATTCAAAGCTGGGTTGACGGACAGATTGAGGCAGACGAGTCGAAAGACCAGAAGGGATGACAGGTGGACACCGGAGACCGTGCGCCCGTTTCTGTACGAGCGCTAAACCGTGCCGGCGCGGCTACTGTGTGACCACCAGTGGTTCGAGGCTACATGGGCGCCATTACACCCCCAAGCCCGCTCCGCGTCGGAGTCCGTCAGCACTCAGCTTGACGGACTCTTTGATCGGACCCCACCAAAGCCTGAGGGAGACAGAAACTCAGGCAGATGGAACCCAGACAGGCAGATTGATTCATATTGACCTCACGTCGTTCATTTGGATGACGTTATGCAACCAATCCTTGCACACTCATCCAAAGTGCTTGGACACACACGCACACACACACACACACACACACACACACACACACACACACACACACACACACACACACACACACACACACACACACACACACACACACACACACACACACACACACACACACACACACACACACACACACACACACACACACACACAAAAATGGATAGGGACGTAAACCAGATGTCATATTTTGGGATATTTGGAATTGCTATTTGTTCCCCTGTCATGTATCATTCTTCCTCCTCTCATTGCAGCAACGTTCCACCGTGGCGTCCATGATGCACAGACAGGAGACCGTGGAGTGCCTGAAGAAGTTCAACGCCAGGAGGAAACTCAAGGTATGTGGCCGTGTGTGTGTGTGTGTGTGTGTGTGTGTGTGTGTGTGTGTGATTACCATATTAAGTGTAAGATGTAACTTGCCGCTCCTGTCCTAAAGTAACAGAGTAAAATACGTTATTTGTGTCTCTTGCCCTGGCCTCTTGTTCATCTCTGCATGTGTTCTGTAGTGAAAACACAGAGCAGGTTGTGATAGACAGCATGACGTAACAATCCTAACGTGTCATTGATTCTTTTTTGACAGGGCGCCATTCTCACTACCATGCTGGTGTCTCGGAACTTCTCTGGTAAGAGCAGAGCTTCGCCACTTTACCTGGCATCATCACAAAATCATCTCTATCCAACCACTCATTTTGTACCTTTTTTAATAGTCCTTAGAATAATTTTTTTTTTTTTTTTTTTTGAATTGCCGCTTAAAAAGAAAGTGGTGAGGTGGGTGTTTGATGAGTGCGATTGTAAGTGTTGGAGGCATGAAATGGACAAGCGCCCAGGTGTGGAAGACAAAAAAAAGTGGTAGAAATAAATGAATATAGAATAAATAGGTTTTAAATGAGGGCTTTTTCTTTAAAAAACGGTTAACTGTGGAGTGACTCAGTAATACTATGCAGAAACACCAGACATTTTGTTGATATCATCATAGAGTCTGTCTGTTTATTTTGTATCTGTGGTTCTATGTATTTCAGTTAGCTTTTGACTGTGTGTATAAAAAGCATTCTGAGATTTGGCTTGCTCCAGTAATATCCTATGGACAATGGAAGCATATCTGGAATGAGACTGCAGGGCTGAAAATTCTGTAGTTCATCTCTCTCACACACACACACACACACACACACACACACACACACAAATGTGTGTTTTGTTTGTGTGTGTGTTTGTGTGTGTGTGGGATGCTCTCAGACCACCCTTCAAATCACATTTCTCTCACTCTTGACCTCCTCAGAAGTGGTCTGTTACTCAAGTTGGGTCAACCTGCCAATCTCTCCCCCTCAGGCAATCAGAGAGAGAGAGAGAGAGAGAGAGAGAGAGAGAGAGAGAGAGAGAGAGAGAGAGAGAGAGAGAGAGAGAGAGAGAGAGAGAGAGAGAGAGAGAGAGAGAGAGAGAGAGAGAGAGAGAGAGAGAGAGAGAGAGAGAGAGAGAGAGAGAGAGAGCATTGCATTACTCTTAAGTACAGATCACACATGCATTTTATTTATTATTCTGCTAAAAAAGATAAAACAATTCCCTGAACTCGTTCCATACCAACGCAGTTCCACGATCCACAACCATGTCGGCACTGTGCTTCTTGTGTGTGACACATACGTATGTGTTGTGTTTTCTCTGGGATATCATCCCACACATACTCCCACCGTTTATTTGATCAACTCTATTCATCTTATTAACCTTCTTATTAACTTTATTTATGCCCTTTCATTTCCATTCTCTCGATTCTCCCTCCCTTCCTTCTTCCTCTTTCACTTCCTCTTTCATTTTCCTTTTTCCTTCCATCTTCTTTTTACCTTCATCTCTGCCTTTCACTTTCTCTCTCTCTCTGTGGCTGGGTATCTCTCTCTATTTCTTCCTCTCTCTCTCTGTATGTCTGGCTCTCTCTCCCTCTCTCTCGCTCTCTCTCTCTCTGTATGTCTGGCTCTCTCTCCCTCTCTTCCCCTCTCTCTCTCTCTCTCTCTCTCTGTATGTCTGGCTCTCTCTCCCCCTCTCTTCCTCTCTCCCTCTCTCCCTCTCTTCCTCTCTCTCTCTCTCTTGATGTCGTGGACACTATCAGTTGGCAGCAGACAGTCCACCGCTCCAGCGTCGGTCACGGCGGCGGCGGCTGCGGTGGCTGCCGCGGCCGGCTCCACCGCAGGGCTGGTGGAACAAGGTAGCACTTGGGGGGGGCCCCCCCCCGGACACGCCTAGGGTGTGATCCCGCCTCAACTCCCCCGTCCTCTTCTGTCTCCTCCCCCTGTTTCTCCTGGCATGGACGCTCAGAGCATGATGGCAGACCTGTCCTCTACACACCTCCCCACCGCGCACCCATTGGTTCATCTGCAGTGCCTTGTCCCCCCTCTCTCTCTGTCTCTCTCTCTCTCTACTCTGATTAGGCAGTTGCCTGCGCCCAGCATCACTCACTATGGCTTCTAACTCTTCTATTTATTCTCTCCATCTCTCTTCTCATTGGTCACCTCTGACCTCACGGCCTCTGTTCCACCCCTGTACTACTTATGGACTCATTTCTCTGGATTCATCTTTCTCTGCCGTTCTTTCATACCCATCATCTTTTGGATTCATTCATTCATTCACTACTCATTCTTCCCCTCCCACATGTGGTCTTTAACACATATCCTCCTTTTTACATGATCTCTCAGTCTCTTTCTTCCTATCGGCCTCCGTCTCTTTATCTGTACTGATAAGGAAGATGAAACGTGCCCACCCCCTTTACTTACTCGAATGGAACGACCCGCGTGCTGTCCAGTGAATGCTGCATGGAGCACTGGCCCCATTGCATGCGCTGCTGCAAGCAAGGGGTGGGGATGGGTGATTTCTGGTGCACGGTTGATAATGCTGTGTAAAAATGCAAGACTGGTTGATTTCTCAGGAAATGCAGCCAAACTCTCCCCTCCCCCCCCCCCCCCCCCCCACCGACCCTCCCGTTTGAGTACTGTTTTCCAGAAGTGCACATGATATTAATGCATAATTCAAGCATTACAGAGAGCCGTCATTACATGGTAGTCATCCTCCAGTCCAGCATACTTTGGATGAACATTTTCCACATCACAGCTGCACGATTTCCCTCCTCAGTGACCCCCCCCGTTGGGTGGGTCGTGTTTTTATTTAAATTTAACAAGGAAGTCTCATTGAAATTCAAAACTATTCTACCCAAGTGCCCTGTAAGAATTCTAATAAAATATGAATGAAAAATACTAGCTACGTCCAAAAACAAACAAAAAATAAAAACAATACAATGCATACGGGCAGGCGGCTTAATGGGTACGTGTGGGCCGTGGATGCTGAACCAGCACTAGAACAGGGAGCTGTTCTGCTCTCCGTGTTTTCAACCAAGACTCTGTGTCCTCTCCCTCACTCTCTCCGATCAAATATTGATAGTGCCCTGCCTCTCCGCATCAATGTCCCCTCGCTCGCTAAAGCGCTGCCTTGCTGGAGGGCTCTGCAACTACTACTACTGCTACTACTTGTACTTCCACTTCTTCTACTCGTACTAGACTCACACGCATACATAGAGGCTCAATGCTGATAGACACCCCCCGTATGTACAGTCAAACACAGATGAACAAACTCGTAGATGAACCAATTCACGTGCGCAGGGCTTCGTCAGGAATGGAGTGTGGCACTGGTAAAATGTCTGGGGGAAACTGCGGCTGCAATTTTATTGAAAAATCTCATCTTGGAAATTATTCATGGCTTGCCCGCCTCAAAAAAAAATAAGCACGGCGGTGGTTGTACCCATTGTTTAGTTAACAAATGAGATTGAGACAAACTTCAATATTTTATGTATTTTTGTCCATTTCAAAACTATAGTTAGTGAAAGCCAGCTTAGTGTAGGGAAATTGCCAAAGTGCTGCTGATCGTAAAAAAAGTGTTATATTTAGACATTTTGATTAAAATGTGAGATGAATACCACTGCAGTATATGAGATGCTTCTACTTGCAGTTTTCAGACAGTCCTTGAAAGCTCTGACCCGGCTTTGGGCTTGCACACACTATTTCGAACACAACATTATTTCTGATGCAATATAAATGTTTTAGTTATATTCCGTAAACTGAGGCTGTTAAAGGTTATCACGCACAGCTCCTCACAACAAGACTAACCTTCAACTAGAAATCTTTTCAAATGATCTTTTCAGTAAGTTATGGATGTCAGAAAACTTTGTTCAAAGATCTTCCCCTGCAAAGTTTCCGTGAACTTTAGAAGTGCATGGAAAATTCTCTGCATCTTTAGATTTGCATTAAGATAGTGAAGAGATAACATATGATATACACATTTATAAAACACAGTGAAATAGGTTGGCTCAAGTGTATTACACGTGTCGACAATACATGCATGAGTAAGCACACACTGCCTACACCCTAAAACAGCCAAAGACAAACATGTACTGTTTTGTCCATCTGTCCACCTGCTCCTTAAACACTCAAGCACAACGACAGCGTGTCTTATTGTGCGTCTTTTTCAGAAAAATCCCTCAAAAAAATTGAATTATCTCTTGAAGACTGGATATAAGCAATCAGTATTTCCTGTTGTGTGATCATGGTTGAATAGCAGCTCTGGATCTGATTGGTTAACCGTGTGGACCCTTGCCCTATCTAGCTTCGGTGTGTAGCAGCTTCCTTTAGCTTTTCTTACTCTTTTCCATGTTTCCTATCATGTTCTTTTAACTTCTCCTCCTCTCTCTTCTTGCTTCATGTATGTTGTGCCAAGGTAAGGAGCACCCCCCCCTCCTCTCCTCTAAGTTACCTTTGACCTTGCAGGTTGCCATGGTTACGTGCCGAACGGTCCAATGGAATCCTTTATGTGTGTTTTTGTTCATTCTGTGTACATGTATTCAAGAACGTTGCTGTGTCTTTTTTCTCCAGAAGGTTCTATCCGTTAGTAAGGCTGTTATTCGCTTTTACGAAAGGTTATTTTCGCTTCAGTCTTTTTCAGGTCCTGTTTCCTCTCTCTCTCTCTCTCTTCTCTACTCTCTCTATCTTGTCCAAAGAAAGAGTGTGCATGCTTTTGACACATCCTGTTCTCTCCTCAGTACTAATAACTCTTATGTAAAGTGACCTGGGAGATCTGGACTATAATGATGAAATGCTCTCCTAACACCGTCTACAGATGCTGAATACACCGTGTTCTCTCCCAGCAGCAATGCCCTGAATGTCACTCTCTTGCTCTCTCTGTCTCTCACTCACTTGCTCACTCTTTCTCTCCCTTGCTTTCTCTCTCTCTCCAACTCGCTGTCTCTCTCTTTCACTCACACACTCACACTCTCTCTCGCTCTCTCTCTCTCAAACTGTCCCTCCCTCACTCGTTCCCTCTCTCTCATTCTCACACATTCATTCTCTCTCTCTCTCTCTCTCTCTCTCTCTCTCTCTCTCTCTCTCTCTCTCTCTCTCTCTCTCTCTCTCTCTCTCTCTCTCTCTCTCTCTCTCTCACACACTCTCTGTTCTTGTTTTACACTCAAGTGATGTTTACCCTCACTCTTTGCCCATCTATACGTCCCCCCCCCGCCCCACCTCCAAACCACCACCACCTGTCCCAGGCCCAGAGATGTGCTTTATCCCACCTTGCGGTCTGCAACCCTTTCCCCCATGAGATGAGTGTGTTTGAGAACAGTAACGAGGTTCAAGGCATTGGGGAGAATGGACCAACGCCTCCTGCTGTGTTGGCCGCGGGAGCTGGGGAAAGTGACGCATACCTACCGAAGCGAGAGGAGATGAGAGGCAGAACAGTGCAGAGAGAATAGAGAGAGAGAGAGGTTGGGAGAAGGTGTGTGTGTGTGACTGTGACTGTGAGTGAGATAGATTCAGGGTGAGAAAAAGAGAGAGACCGAGAGAGAATAAATGCCAAGAATAGTGTTTTGACGTAAGATGGCGGTGCTGATGTGATTAGACTTGGAATTGCACTCAGCGCCTGAAATAGCCCCAGTTCTAGTTGCGTCTATCGCTGTCGTGGAGGTGGGAGGAGGGAGAAGAGGAGGGGAGAAGGAGGGGGTTGGGGCAGGATTGGGGGAAACTGGAATTACTGCAACATCAATGAGAAATACATCCCATAAAACACAGTGGTTGGATATGCTCATACGTTATCTCCAGAGGATCATGCATGAAGTGTTAATGCATCTTGGGCAAGGAAGAGAAAGCACAGCAGTGGAGTTAAACCTATTAAGGTCATTTTTGCAGATTGTTTGGCATTTTTCATCTCCTCATTATTGACTATCAATGCTCATTCATTATGTTCCTTCATTGCAATTTGAAAAGACAATTCAATTTGATCCAGCAGACGTTTCCTATAGTTAGTGTGATGGTGTCGCGGTTATTCAGGGTGTTGGTCTTGCAGCTGAAAGGTTGGGGTTAAGCCCCAAGGGTCCGCTGCCCACTCTTGAGCCTACCCCTTTATTGCTGACCCCTATCTGTTCCTTTACAACATGTAGCATAAGGACTCCAATGAAAAGGAAAGAATATGAAAAAGCGTATAAAAGCGGCTTTGGATAAAAGCGTGTGCTAAATGGCTCAAGTGGCGATTGCAATAAAGGAAAGTGAATTGGAAGACGCCAACCGAACTGTATTCATTAACTGCATGATACCCACCTTTGGGGTCATAGGGATGTGCGCAGGGGTGAGCCTGAATCTCCAGATCACTGCAGGGGACGACCACAGCACCTGAGCCTCAGCCCCACAGGAACAGCTCACGCTTCAGTCGGCTCTTACAACCGGCCCGTTTATTTTTCCATTTCCCCCCCACCATGTGAAAGATTGATGGGTATTATGCTAATGGAGCTTAGTCATTCTTCCTGCCCCCCCAAACACACCGTCTTCTAGCAGGCCTGGAGACACACAAACACACACACACACGCAAACACACCGATCATTAGAGAGTTGAACGTCGACTAATCCTTCTTAAGACCCCTTTAGAGTTTGCTTAGCTGCTGAATAATGTTTGAAATCAATGTCTTCTTGTTTTTCTTTTTCCTTCCTCCCCACCTCAGTTATATGAGATCAGAACAATGGCATGTGCATCGATATCCCCCCCCCACAAGGAAACAACGGGTTCCAATGCCTCTCTATTTACAGATACTGCA
The DNA here is from genome assembly GCF_902167405.1 of Gadus morhua. Taxonomy (NCBI): domain Eukaryota; kingdom Metazoa; phylum Chordata; class Actinopteri; order Gadiformes; family Gadidae; genus Gadus; species Gadus morhua. The sequence continues at coordinate 7,136,895 of NC_044053.1, forward strand.
ATGTTCTGGCTGAGAAATACATTGTTGTCCCCGATCCTCAGGCCTCAGAGAATCCCAGCACTGCATCTCAGGAGATCTTGCGCTGGAGTATATATAAATATGTAATGTCTAGTACGTCACAGTATACATACAGCCAGTTTTGCAAAGCCAACCTTCAAAAGGCCTAATTCTCCTCAACCTCAGCTCAGCCATGATAGCTGTTGTCTTCCAATGGTCCTTATTCACCTGTAGCGGCCATCTTGGATTTCTAGGCGCTAGCGAGGTGGGTGGTGGTGGAGGTTAGCGCTTAGAGCCAAGATGGCCGCTCAGTGAATGATGAGGCCCATTGGATCAGCTGTTTTGGCTCCAGCTGCATTTCTTCTGCTCATGTCCTCATGGTAGCCTCAGATTTGCCTTTGCTGACAGCTTCTCTCCCCTCTGCTTGTCATTGCAGCAGCCAAGAGCTTACTCAACAAGAAGGCAGATGTGAAGGTAAGGCTGTTTCACACGTACACTCGCTCATAATGTACCAGTCCAGTCCTCTCTTCCCTCTATTAACTATTGATTTTATATACTTAGATATACACACACACACACACACACACACACACACACACACACACACACACACACACACACACACACACACACACACACACACACACACACACACACACACACACACACACACACACACATTTATTCCTAGTTTCCTTCACCCCATCTGCTCTTTAATCCTACATTGCTGTTCATCCCTAATGAATATAACACCATCCTACACACACACACACACACACACACACACACACACACACACACACACACACACACACACACACACACACACACACACACACACACACACACACACACACACACACACACACTTGCTTTGACACCTTCTACACTCCCACACATCCAGCCATCCATCCACACATTCATGTGTATGCTGTTTGTGCTTCATGTTAATGTGAGCGTGTGCGTGCGTGCGTGCGTGTGTGAGAGATGCACTTTAGTAGATAGAGGAGCAAGCTGGCTGCCAATGGAGTGTGGGCGTCTGACTTTATGATCTGCTCATATCAATGTTTGTGTATCTGTGTGTGTACTTGTATGCGTGTGTGCGTGTGTGTGAATATGTGTTTGTCTGTGTGGATAATTTGCCTTAGCAGTTTTGTTTACGTGTGTGTGAGTCCGCGCACGCGTGTGTGTGTGCGTGCCTGCGTGCATGCCAGCGTGTGTGTGTGCATGTGAATGACTCTGGTTCCAGGAATAGCTCAAGTCTGCACCCTGGAAACTCAGACTACAAAAATAGAAGCTCACTTCCCTTGTGCCTCTCTCGTTGCATAGCAACAGGCTCCCCACACACTTGCCATAAACCATTTCCAAAGATTTCTCCTTCACTTGACTTCTTTCCTCCCCTCTCTTATCTATATACGTGTCTATCTGTATATATCTATCCATCTATCTATGTGACTCTCTCTGACTCTCTCTCCCTCACTCTCCTGCAGCTCTCTCTCTCTCTTCCGCATCTGCCAGTTTCTTTCACGCAGAACGAAAGCTGCCAATTTGCAGTGCTCGCTCCTGCCTGCCTCTCTTCCCCAAACACCGACCAACCTGCACCCGCCCACCTGCCGCCTGCAATCAGTCAGGGCAGGTTGTTGCCTCCCTTGTTGCGACTTTGCTAACCTCACGGAGCCTGCGCTTGCAGTTCGTTCAGTGTTGCCAGCGTAGCCCAGAGAAGGGCAGGTAAAACGAGCAGCAAAACCACCCAACCAACCAGGCTTTGAATATATTTCCTCTCTCTTTCCGCCCCAGTGGCTGTTGCTATATTCAGTGATGCTTAGCAGATCATAAGCCAAGCATCACTCTCCGTCTTCTTTGCTTGACTAACTTTGCTTCAGGCGTCCTCATCTCTCGATACTGACTCGGCGCCTGGAACGGTCGGCTCAGAATGAGCGTTATTAGCGAGAGAGGGAAGGGTTTTCAGTTACGCAGGAGTTTTAGCAGCAAGGGTCCCGAGAGAGAGAGGGGGAGCGATTCCGATAGAGCTAGGGGCTTTCCGGCACAATTCTTCTTTGAAAATCTCCCCTTCAATTCTCGTTGTCGTTGTGGTTCTTCTTGTCATGTTCCCGTTCTTCTCGCTCCGGGGGAACTGTTAGTGGGCGTACACAGCTCACAGGAAGTGAGAGAATGTAAATTGTGTTGCGGTAGACCCCATAACTGTACAATTCACTACCCTCTCTCAGCCTTCTCGCTTCGCTTTCTCGGCCTGCTCCTTGCTTTCTTCTGGCCTTGTCTTGTTGATCTGGGCAACACTCCTCGCCCTGTCTTTGAATTCGAAGCTTTCCCTTTTATCCCTCATCCTTCTACTACTCCTACTACTACTACTACCATATCCAGTCTCCTTACACCACTTATTCTCCAGGATCCAGGATCATTCCCCTGATTTCCATGTGTGGGGTGGAGATCCTTATTAGTGATGGTGTGTGTGTGTGTGTGTGTGTGTGTGTGTGTGTGTGTGTGCGTGTGCGTGTGCGTTGAAGGGCCTAAAGTCGCTATTTGTCTTCCTCAGGGCTTTCAAGTTTCAACCAATTAATTCACCTTGTTGCCTCTTTCACCATTGACTCTTTCTTCTTTTTACCGTCCATCCATCCATCCACCAATCCGTCTATTTTTCCATCCATCCAATCGTGCGAGGACAGAAGCGCAAGTCCAGCTCCACTGTGCAGTACATGGTGAGCATGCTACTGAATTAATACTCTCCTGATTTCCTTCCACTCGGCCCCTTCTCCATCGAACCTCGTTAGTCCCAATCCTGTTTGAGTCTCTCCACGTCCCCCCCCCCTCCCACCACCCCCCCCCCCCCCCCCCCCACACACACACACACCTCTTTCTTCTCGCCATCTTTAGCCGGTGCCAGAGCTTAACAGCTTTTTAATTTTTTTAACGGACCTACTTCAAACTCATTGCCGTTAACCGTAGCGGCTACCCATGTCAACGGTAAACACCACAAACCTTTTGGTTCTGCAACGCCTTGTCCCCCTCAACCCCCGCCACCCTTGCATGGAGTCCACTTCCTGTCAACTCCGACCCAGGCGCCTGCAGCCCACCTTTACCTTCATCTTCACCTTGAGCTCCTCTCCTCTCCAGGGGGCGCACAGCGCTGGGACTGACCGACAACAACAATACTTGGAATGAATGGCTATCTTGTACCAATCTCTTGTGTGTGTGTGTGTGTGTGTGTGTGTGTGTCTATGTATGCGCGTGTCTGTATGCGCGCACGCGCGCGTGTATATGTGCGTGTGTGTCACCGCTGTAGCAAGATGGCCTTGCTTTGGTCCCTCAGCCCGGCCGACTCCTTGCGGAGCTCTGGGCCGGTGGACGTCTCTCGGGGGTTGACCCTGCTCACTGTGAACATGTTGTCAGAGTGGCCCTCGTTGGTTGAGGGCTCTCCAGAGGGGTCCATCTTGTGAGTTGGTTACTGGTTATTTTTGATGAAACCTGTGTCTTGTTGAAATGAAGAACAACAGGGGCCTTTTCTCTCTAGGGGCATGGGTGAAATGGCTGACAAGAAGAGTGTGTGTGTGTGTGTGTGTGTGTGTGTGTGTGTGTACACTTGTATATGTAGGTGGATGGGTGTGTTTGTGTGTGTGCGCGTGTGTATGTGTAAACATCTCACTTTGTGTGCGGATAGTGAGATGTTTGTAAAACAAAAAGTCTGTCAGTTTACATAAACTATAATTCCATGGTGGTTTTTGTATTGATGAAGTGTGAGTGCTTGCGGGTTTGTCCCTGATTTAATATGCTCAAATTTTGTGTTCTCTATTGTCTCTGCTCCATCTAGTCCTGTCTTTTCATTTTATTCCATTCACCCATTCTAATCCCTAAATCAAAGAGCACACACTCACTCACTCACTCACTCACTCACTCGCGCGCGCACACACACACACACACACACACACACACACACACACACACACACACACACACACACACACACACACACACACACACACACACACACACACACACACACACACACACACACACACGCGCATTATCACACACTCACTTCCACACACTTTTCAAATTCTGAAGGGTCCCTCCTGATTCCTTCAACTCTTTATTTGACCTCTATATAACCTACCAAACCACTGGGGGGCACTGTTTCAGATTCAGTCCTGGCCTTGGCACTGTTGCCTACAGCTGCTCATCATGATGTAATTCAGTGTGGCAAATATATGCCATAAATTAAGGATATGATATCTTTGGAGATTGAGAGTTTGTCAGTGACAACGTATAACCCTTGTCCCGTATCCAGTGAAGTACAAGTCCTTCGTAGAATTTAGACTCTTTGGATTTGCTAATTGGTACAAACCGTGGGAAGGTAGAGATAAATCAGTAATTAAATACTTTGATGTGTGGGCAGAAAACCACATGAACCTGAAATATTTTCACTTCAGTTGAAACCCACACCTATGGTTTATTCTGTACTGCAGGATACGATTTTCCCATTGGCGTAGGTTCCACGCAAATTCGATTGGATCAAAATAAAGTGCTTTGATTGTTCATATTCCAGGGTGCCTTTGAACTGGCTCTAAACTCGATGACATTCATCGAAATGGCATTGCTAAACTGGCATCAGTCCTAAATGAACACATGGCTTTTTGACACAGCCCCTAACACTGTTCAGGTCCCAGGCCTTAAAGCGCAGTACAACATGATGATGTCTCAACATCATCACAGGGGTGAGAACAGCCCCTCAGGGGACAGGACTGTTAGTCAGTGTTGTGAGTTCCACTGTATCACACCCGACCCCATCTGCCCCTACACACAGAACACAAACCGAAAACACAACCACATGCACGCTCACAAATCCTTGCACGTCCGCACGGACCTGAAACCTCTTGTTTTTAACACTCTGGTTTTGTAATGTGTCCTTCCTCCCCTGTCCCTTCCTTTCCTTTCCGGCACAGCCTCAGACAAACAGCACCAAGAACAGCATAGTCACCAGCCCAAAGGGAAACGTCCCGACTCCTGCTCTGGTATTTACCGTCTCCCCCTCTCGCTACATCATGTTTTACATAACATTATCAAGCTAATAGCGACTTAACAATAGTGTATTCAACGACGAAGATGTTACCCAAAAAGTGCAAGAATCATTAGTGTACATAAAAAAAACCAACATTAAAAAAGCAAACTGCTTTCCACAACATAGAAACAAGAGATAGATATTTATTTTCCTTCAACCTGTCCCCTGTCTGTCTGTGTGTCTATCTGTCCGTCTGACTGATCAGCCTGCTTTCCTTGACACCCCCCCCCCCCCCCCCCCCCTTCACCTCCCCCCACTCCAGCCAACCTGTTTCCCCTTTTGAAGCGTCTTTCTTCTTAAGCTGTCTGTCTTGATCTGGGTTTTTGATCGGGGAACCTGCGACGAAGTGAAAAGACCCTCGCTCAAACGTGCGTGAGAGTGGGGGTCTTCCTGGACATATCATCACAGTGGCAGGTGCTGTCAGGAAGCTTGTAGTTAGTGTAGAGGACTGTGACTCCATCGTGGGTTGGGGAGTCTGCATACCCACTGTCATTCCGACCGACAGCGTTGTTGTCACACAGAAAATACAAACATTAGATTTCTTATTTCTGCTTTGTTGGGTCAGAGGAAGTGTATCCATTACACACAGTATCCATCGATGAATCTATAAATGATCCACCCATACATGCATGTTTATAGTTCATGATAACGATCCATAAAAGTATGTGTTTGTATAGATATGCATAAACATATCGCTAATGGTACATACATACAAACACACACACAGTCTTCAAAAGCACAACCATATATTTAGTGAAGGGTCTTAAAATGTCAACCCTGCCTTAACACCATTTGCTGCCATTCATCACCAGCGCACGGTGGCTTCAATATCTCAGCGTGCCATCTTTAAACTTGAGGCCGTTGGCCACGCCGAATCGTAAATCTCTGGTACCGGAAAAAATGCCGATGACGTCGGCCATTGAGGCACGCACCGCAGCTGGCAATTCTGGTAATTTTGGCATTTGCTATGCCCTGAAAATAACGGCTGCACCAGCTGTATGCACCACAGGCCAAGAATCTCATGTTCATGGGTCCCAGGCGGTCGTTCGGGCAAGTGGTTGCTTCCTGGACACGAGAGGGTCTGTGAGCAGTTAAACATAAGGCACCCGGGCGGCAGAAAAGACGGGGTCAATAGCCAAACCATGGGACAGATTTCAAAGGGGGACCCCCTTCCCCCAATATTTCATCGTAGCATCCAGCGATCAGATTTTAGGGGTTGTTTTACATGGTTGCCTCAGAGGTAACATAGAGTTTATGATATTAGAAGACCCTACGTTCTGATTGGTCCCCCAAAATGTGTGACTCAGTATTTCGCCCTTGAGCCAAAGACTTCACCCTAGGCCCTCAGGATGTGCTGTTATTCTTTATAAATGTTCTGTATATGCCGTGCGTCAGTGATTTGTATGTTATGCACGTGCATTCGTGTGTGTGTGTGTGTGTGTGTGTGTGTGTGTGTGTGTGTGCTTGCACATAAACGACTCCCACATGCAGATGTGTGATCGTCTGTGTTGTGATTAGCT